>NC_041391.1:566050311-566112071 GCF_002162155.2 Triticum dicoccoides
AGAACCCAAGGGAAAAAGGCTTAGGTAGGCAAATGGTAAAACCAAGGTTGGGCCTTGCTGGAGGAGTTTTATTCAAAGCGAACTGTCAAGGGGGTCCCATAAATCACCCAACCGCGTAAGGAACGCAAAATCCGGGAACATAACACCGGTATGACGGAAACTAGGGCGGCAAGAGTGGAACAAAACACCAGGCATAAGGCCGAGTCTTCCACCCTTTACCAAGTATATAGATGCATTAATAATATAAGAGATATTGTGATATCCCAACATAATCCTGTCCATCATGAAGCAATCTTCAACTTCACCTGCAGCTAACAACGCTATAAGAGGGGCTGAGCAAAGCGGTAACATAGCCAAGCAACGGTTTGCTAGGAATGGTGAAAAGGTTAGAGGTTGTCATGGCAATATGGGAGGCATGGTAAACAAGTGATAGGTAGCGCAGCATAGCGATAGAACGAAGCAACTAGCAAGCAAAGATAGAAGTGATATCGAGGGTAATGGTCATCTTGCCTTAGATCCCGCAAGGAAGAAGAACGAGTCCATGAAGAAGACAAACGAACGTAGTCGAACGAATCCTCACAACTCCGGAACGAAACCGAAGCTAACGAGAGAAGCAAATCGGAAAGAAGCAAACAACGCGGTAAACACACAAGCATAAACAAGGTATGATGCACAACCAAATATGATGCATGTCCGGTTTAATGAGGCATGGCATGGCAATATGCACAAACAACACTACAAGTTAAGTGGAGCTCAATATGCAACGACTTGCATATTGACGAAACACCACAACAATTATTTAGTTCTCTCTCGTTTAGGTACAACAATATTAAATGTTATTAAACATGGCAAGGGGTGAAGCATAATTGAACTAACTATTTAGACAAGTTTAAATGAGGCCGGAAACAACAAACAACAATTCCGGAAAATCCCCATATGTCATTTAGTAGTTTAACGCAACAACAATTTTAAGCATTTAAATGTTGTTATCATGATGCGGATGACATATGAAAGTTTTATGCAATTTATGAAAACGTTGACATCTAATATGATAGGGAGCATTTGGTCACCATGGAGGAAAAAAAGGGGTGCCACGGCAACGATAACAAAAATGGTGCCACGGCAACGATAACGAAAATGGTGCCACGGCAACGATAACAAAAATGGTGCCACGGCAACATTTCCGGTCCCAATAACTCGAGTGAGATACCGATGCAAACGAGAAGTGTGACGTGAGCGTGTCATGCAAGGATGGTGGGGTGCTCCCGGCTTCCGGGTTCCCACGGGATGGCGGCATGGAAACGAGTGACAATTCGGACACGGTGCAAACATATCGTACATCTCATACATGCAAGGGCATCTCATCGCGGTCGTCTCGGGTTATACCTTTGAAGCGAGCGTTTCCGGACGGAACGAGTTCGTAGTGGAAGTAGTAGTTCACGGGCCGTAGTGGAGGTAGACGTTCACGGGTCGTCGTGGGAAGTAGTCGTACACGGCGTAGCGGAAGTCGTTGTACACGACAATCGTAGTGGAACTTGGTGTGTCCAAGGTCTTCGGCGTAGTGGTACAAAAACAACATCGGACTTGGACGAATCCAGAGGCGTGCACAGGCAGTGGTGGTTGTCCATGGAGGGGCGCAAGTTGCCGGAGAAGGGCCATGCCACGGGGCTCAGCAAGGAAGGCGACGAAGCAGCAGAGGCGATCTTGCCGGACCTGCGCCTGCGGCTGATGACGGCAGCACAGGAGAGCTTGGGGTCGGCCCTGGCGTCAACTTGGCCAGGGAGATGGCGGAGGGGCTTGGAGCCGCGGGGATGGCTTGCGGAAGCTCCGGCGAGGGCACCGGTGGTCGCGGACGGGCGAAGCGACGACGAGGAGGTCGGGGAAGGTCCGGGCGCGCGTCGGCGAGAGGGTGCAGCAGCTGCTGCTGCTGCCGGTGGCGAGGTCGAGGCGGAGGAGGAGCTGCAGAGGAGCGGCTGGAGGCGATAAGCCGGCAATGGAACCGGGCACGGGTTCGGGCGATGCGGCGCTCGCGCGCAGAGGCTACGGGGGAAAGGGATGGAGGCGGCGAGGGGAAGGACTCGCGGCGGAGAGGATGGGGCCACGCGCGGGAGGAGGGTTGGGGCGCGGTGGAGAGCTCGGCAGCAGGGCCAGCAGCGGCAGCCGCGGGAGGCCGAGGCCGGTGGAGGTGCGGGCATCGAGGCAAGGCAACGGGAGGAGGAGGCTGAGAGGGGCGAGGCGGAGGCGCGAGGATCTCCTGTTTCATGGCGGCAGAGGGGATCGAGACGAGGGGAGCTCGATGCGTGCGGCGCTGGAGGGAGATGGGGATCGAGCAGGAGGCTCTCCCCTGCGCTAGGGTTAGGAGGGGCTAGGTGGGCTGGGCCTTAGAGGCCGGCCGGCTGGGCTTTAGGAGGTTAGGAAGGCTGGCCTGGCTGCAGGGCTTCTTCTCCCTCTCTTTTCAAAACTCTTCCAAAAACAGAAAAACAAGGAAAGAAAGGAAGAGAAAAGAAATGAGTGGACAAGAATTAGGGCATGAGGGTAATTTCCCGGACTCGCAAAAATATGCTCGTTCCAGGAAAAATAGAAAAGAGGCACGAATGCAAGATTTGAATTCAAACTCATTTGAATTTAATTCAAATGGGTTTGAACTAGGACTTGATGAAAGGAAGGTCCAAAAATGTTCGGATTTTTGGTGGAGTTCCGGAAAATGATGAAAGAATTTATGGGCAGAGTTGGAGACCAATAATTAAGATAATAAAGGCATTAGGATATTTGGCAAGTGGGTTATGGTGATTTCCGAAATAAAGAAATATTTAAATATAGCTCCCTAATATTGGAGGATATGTTATAAAGAGAAGTCACCATGTGAATATCCCTCGATTTAAATGGATCGAAAAATCCATACAATTTTATTTAGTTGAGTTTTAAAAATTAAATGGCATGATGGCATGATGACGTGATGCAATGCACATGATGCAGAGATGAAAGCACGAACCAAACAAAATCACACAACGAATCTCGGAAACCCTGGAAGGCATCTGAAGCTCCGGTCTTGGGGCGTTACACCCTTTCACCATTGCTAGCCTCTCTAGTACCGTGCAACTTTCGCCGGTGCATTACACCCACCATATACCTTCCTCAAAACAGCCACCATACCTACCTATTATGACCTTACATAGCCATTTCAAGATATAGTGCCATGCAACTTCCACCGTTCTGTTTATTATGACACATACCATCATTGTCCTATTGCTTTGCATGATCATGTAGTTGGCATAGTATTTGTAGCAAAGCCACCGTTCATATTTTTTATACATGTCACTATTGATCATTGCACATCCCGGTACACCGCCGGAGGCATTCATATAGGTTCATATCTTTGTTCTAGTATTGAGTTGTAATTCTTGAGTTGTAAGTAAATAAAAGTGTGATGATCATCATTATTAGAGATTTGTCCCATGTGAGGAGAAGGATGATGGATACTATGATTCCCTCACAATTTGGGACGAGGATCCAGGAAAAAAAAGAGCCCAAACAAAAAAAGAGAGGCCAAAGAGCCCAAAATAAAAAATGAGAGAAAAAGAGAGAAGGGACAATGTTACTATCCCTTTACCACACTTGTGCTTCAAAGTAGCACCATGATCTTCATGATAGAGAGTCTCCTATGTTGTCACTTTCATATAAAAGTGGGAATTTTTCATTATAGAACTTGGCTTGTATATTCCAATGATGGTCTTCCTCAAATTTCCCTAGGTCTTCGTGAGCAAGCAAGTTGGATGCACACCCACTTAGTTTGTTTTTGAGCTTTCATACACTTATAGCTCTAGTGCATCCGTTGCATGGCAATCCCTACTCACTCACATTGATCTATTGATGGGCTTCTCCGTAGCCCGTTAATATGCCTAGTTGATGTGAGACCATCTCCCTCTTTTTGTCTTCTCCACAACCACCATATTCTATTCCACCTATACTACTATATCCGTGGCTCACGCTCATGTATTGGGTGAAAGTTGATTTTTTTTTAGAATATCAAAAGTATGAAACAATTGCTTGGCTTGTCATCGGGGTGGTGCATGATTTAATACTTTGTGTGATGAATATGGAGCATAGCCAGAATATATGATTTTGTAGGGATAACTTTCTTTGGCCATGTTATTTTGAGAAGACATGATTGCTTTATTAGTATGCTTGAAATATTATTGTTTTTATGTCAATATTAAACTTTTGTTTTGAATCTTATGGATCTGAATATCCTTTGGATAAATATGTTAGGTAGCATTCCACATCAAAAATTCTGTTTTTATCATTTACCTACTCGAGGACGGGCAGGAATTAAGCTTGGGGATGCTTGATATGTCTCCAACGTATGTATAATTTTTTATTGTACCATGCTATTATATTATCTGTTTTGGATGTTTTATATGCATTAATATGCTATTTTATATTATTTTTGGGACTAACCTATTAACCTAGAGCCCAGTGCCAGTTTTCGTTTTCCCTTGTTTTTGAGTTTTACACAAAAGGAATATCAAACAGAGTCCAAACGAGCTAAAAATTTACGGTGATTTTTTATGGACCAGAAGAGACCCTCGGAGCATCGGAGTCAGGCCAGGAGGTGGATGAGGATTCCACAAGCCTAGGGTGCGCCCCCCTAGGGCACACCCTCTAGCTTGTGGGCCCCTCGAGTGTCCCCCTGATGTGAGATCGATGCCAAAAATTCCTATAAATCCCGAACCCCGAGAGAGAAACCTAGATCAGAAGTTCTGCCTCCATAAGCCTCCATAGCCACGAAAAAACAATCGGGAGCCCGTTCTAGCACCCCGCCGGAAGGGGAAACCATCCCGGTGGCCATCTTCATCATCTAGGCGGTCTCCATGACAAGGAGGGAGTAGTTCACCCTCGGGGCTGAGGGTGTGTACTAGTAGCTATATGTTTGATCTCTCTCTCTCTCTCTCTCTCTCTCTCTCTCTCTCTCGTGTTCTTGACTTGGCACGATCTTGATGTACCGCGAGCTTTGTTACTATAGTTCTGTCATATGGTGTTTCTCCCCTCTACCTTCTTGTGATGAATTGAGTTTTACCTATGAGGTTTCACTATTATCGGATTGAATATTATTATGGATTTGAGAACACCTAATATATATCTTGCGCGGGATACCCGTGGTGGCAATGGGGTGTTCTATTGATTCACTTGATGTATGTTTTGGCACTCAACTCGCGGATTCCCGAGGTGACATTGGGGTAATCTATGCGTAGGGGTTGATGCACGTTTTCGTCCTTGTTTCTTCGCTAGGAATCTTGGGGCACTCTTTGAGGTTCTTTGTGTTGGATTGAATATTACGAATCTAAAGTTGTTTGATGCATATTGTATAATTGACCCACGGATACTTGTGGTGACATTGGAGTATCTAGGTGACATTAGGGTTGATTCATGTGTATCATATGGTATTATTTTACTATGAACTCATGGGCTGTTTGTGACACTTATAGGAATAACTCAATGGATTGATCGGAAAGAATAACTTTGAGGTGGTTTCGTACCCAATAAACAATTTCATCTTATGTTCTCCGCGATAGGAACTTTGGAGTGACTTTTGTCGCACATTGAGGGATTGCCATAGGATTTAATTATGCTATCATTGTTGAAAGAACTTGCACTAGTGAAAGTATGAACCCTAGGCCTTGTTTCCAAGCATTGCAATACCGTTTTTGGTCACTTTTAGTACTAGTTACCTTGCTGTTTTTATATTTTTAGATTACAAAAACCTATATTTACCATCCATATTACACTTGTATCACCATATCTTTGCCAAACTAGTGCACCTATACAATTTACCATTGTATTGGGTGTGTTATGTTCACAAGAGACTCTTTGTTATTTGGTTGCATGGTTGTTTGAGAGAGACCATCTTCATCCTACGCCCCCATGGATTGATAAACCTTAGGTCATCAACTTGAGGGAAATTTGCTACTGTCCTACAAAACTCTGTGCTTGGAGGCCCAACATGAGTCTACAAGAAGAAGGTTGTGTAGTAGACATCCCCATGGTCTAATAACATGACTACCATGATAGGATTACCGTACCACTCTGGTGCAGAACGTGTTCTGGTCGACCTACGAAGTTCAACAGTAACTTGATCCGAAGTTTCATGATCATCATCATTAGTTTCCTCTCTAGTTGGTGTAGGCATCACGGGAATGGTTTTCTCTGATGTGTTACTTTCCAATTCGAGAGAAGGTAAAATTACCTCATCAAGTTCTACTTTCCTCCCACTCACTTCTTTTGTGAGAAACTCCTTCTCTAGAAAGGACTCATTCTTGGCAACAAAGATCTTGCCTTCTGATCTGTGGTAGAAGGTGTATCCAATTGTTTCCTTAGGGTATCCTATGAAGACTTACTTCTCCGATTTGGGTTTGAGCTTATCAGGCTGAAGTTTTTTTGAAGTAAGCGTTGCATCCCCAAACTTTAAGAAACGAAATCTTAGGTTTCTTTCCAAACCATAGTTCATACGCTGTCATCTCAACGGATTTAGACGGTCCCTATTTAACGTGAATGCGGCTGTCTCTAATGCATAATCCCAAAATGATAGTGGTAAATCAGTAACAGACATTATAGAACACACCATATCTAATAAAATATGGTTATGACGTTTGTACACACCATTACGCTGTGGTGTTCTAGGTGGCGTGATTAGTGAAATAATTCTACATTGTTTTAAATGAAGGCCAAACTCATAACTCAAATATTCGACTCCGTGATCAGATTGTAGAAACTTTATTTTGTTGTTGTGATGATTTTCCACTTCTCTCTGAAATTCTTTGAACTTTTCAAATGTTTCAGACTTGTGTTTCATCAAGTAGATATACCCACACCTACTCAAATCATCTGTGAAGGTTAGAAAATAATGATATCCGCCGCGTGCCTCAACACTCATCGATCTACATACATTGGTATGTATTATTTCCAGTAAGTCATTAGCTCGCTCCATTGTTCGGGAGAACGGAGTTTTAGTCATCTTACCCATGGGACATGGTTCGCAAGTATCAAATGACTCATAATCATGTGATTCCAAAAGTCCATCCGCATGGAGTTTCTTCATGCGCTTTACACAAATATGACCTAAACGGCAGTGCCACAAGTGTGTTGCACTATCATTATCAACTTTGCATCTTTTGGCATCAATATTATGAATACGTGTATCACTAAGATCGAGATTCAACAAGAATAGACAATTGAACAAAGGTGCATGACCATAAAAGATATTACTCGTATACATAGAACAACCATTATGCTCAGACTTAAATGAATAACGGTCTCGCAATAAACAAGTTCCAGATATAATGTTCATGCTCAACGCTGGCATCAAATAAGAATTATTTAGGTCCAAAAACTAATCTCGAAGGTAGATGTAGAGGAAGCGTGCCGATGGTGATCACATCAACCTTGGAACCATTCTTGACGCGCATCATCACCTCGTCCTTAGCCAATCTTCGTTTATTTCACAGCTCCTGTTTCGAGTTACAAATATGAGCAACTGAACCAATATCAAATATCTAGGTGCTACAACAACATGTATATCAAATATACCTTTGTTCAGTTTGCCATCCTCCTTATCCGCCAAATACTTAGGTTAGTTCTGCTTCCGGTGACCATTTCCCTTGCAGTAGAAGCACTCATTTTCAGGCTTGGGTCCAGCTTTGGGCTTCTTCGAGGGATTATCAACTTGCTTGCCATTCTTCTTGATGTTCCCTTTCTTTACCTTGCCATTTTTCTTAGTGGTCTTGTTAACCATCAACACTTGATGCTCCTTCTTGATCTCTACCTCGGTACCTCATCCTTAGCCAATCTTCGTTTATTCCCCCCATATACTTTCCTCAAAACAGCCACCATACCTACCTATTATGGCATTTCCATAGCCATTTGGAGATATATTGCCATGCAACTTCCACCGTTCCATTTTTTATTACACATACCATCATTGTCATATTGCTTTGCATGATCATCTAGTTGGCATAGTATTTGTGGCAAGGCCACCGTTCATATTTTTTATACATGTCACTCTTGATCATTGCACATCCCAGTACTCCGCCGGAGGCATTCATATAGAGTCATACTTTGTTCTAGAATCGAGTTGTAATTCTGAGTTGTAAGTAAATAAGTGTGATGATCTTTATTATTAGAGCATTGACCCATGTGAGGAAAGGATGATGGAAGCTATGATTCCCTCACAAGTTGGGATGAGTCTCCGGACTTTACAAAAAATAAAAGAGGCCAAAAGAAGCCCGAATAATAAAAATGAGATAAAAGAGAGAAGGGGCAATGCTACTGTCCTTTTACCACACTTGTGCTTCAAAGTATCACCATGGTCTTCATGATAGAGAGTCTCCTATGTTTTCACTTTCATATACTAGTGGGAATTTTTCATTATAGAACTTGGCTTGTATATTCCAATGATGGCTTCGTTAAATTGCCCTAGGTCTTCGTGAGCAAGTGAGTTGGATGCACACCCACTTAGTTTCTTTCTGAGATTTCATACACTTATATCTCTAGTGCATGGCAATCCCTATGCACTCACATTGATATCACTGATGGGCATCTCCATAGCCCGATAACACGCCTAGTTGATGTGAGACCTTCTTCTTCTTTTTTCTTCTCCACAACCACCATATTCTATTCCACCCATAGTGCTATGTCCATGGATCACGCTCATGTATTGCGTGAAAGTTGAAAAAGTTTGAGAACATCAAAAGTATGAAACAATTGCTTGGCTTGTCATCGAGGTTGTGCATGATTTAATATTTTGTGTGATGAAGATGGAGCATAGCCAGACTATATGATTTTGTTGGGATAACTTTCTTTGACCATGTTATTTTGAGAAGACATGATTGCTTTATTAGTATGCTTGAAGTATTATTGTTTTTATGTCAATATTCAACTTTTGCTTTGAATCTTATGGATCTGAATATTCATGCCACAATAAAGAAAATTACATGGATAAATATGTTAGGTAGCATTCTGATACGTCTCCAATGTATCTATAATTTTTGATTGTTCCATCCTATTATATTATTTGTTTTGTATGTTTTATATGCATTAATAAGCTATTTTATACTATTTTTGGGACTAACCTATTAACCTAGAGCCAAGTGCTAGTTCCAGTTTTTCCCCCATTTTTGAGTTTGGCAGAAAAGGAATAGCAAACGGAGTCCAAACGGAATAAAACCTTCATGATTATTTTTCTTCGACCAGAAGACAACCAGGGGACTTGGAGATGAACTCGGAGGAGCCACGAGGAAGCCACGAGGACGGAGGGTGCACCCAAGGGGGTAGGGCGTGCCCCCCACCCTTGTGGGCCACTCGTGCACCTCCTGACCTAATTCTTTTGCCTATATATTCCCATATGTCCGCAAACCACCAGAGGCATCCACGAAAACACTTTTCCACCGCCACAACCTTTTGTACCCGTGAGATCCCATCTAGGGACCTTTTACGGCACCCTGCCGGAGGGGGATTCGATCATGGAGGGCTTCTACATCAACTCTATTGCCCTTCCGATTAAGTGTGAGTACTTTACCACACACCTACGGGTCCATAGTTAGTAGCTAGATGGCTTTCTTCTCTCTCTCTTTTATTCTCAATACCATGTTCTCCTTGATGTTCTTGGAGAACTATTTGATGTAATACTTTTTTGCCGTGTGTTTGCCGAGATCCGATGAATTGTGGATTTATGATCAGATTATCGATGAATATTATTTGAATCTTCTCTGAATTCTTATATGCATGATTTTATATCTTTGTAATTCTCTTTGAACTATCAGTTTGGTTTGGCCAACTAGATTGGTTTTTCTTGCAATGGGAGAAATGCTTTGCTTTGGGTTCAATCTTGTGGTGTTCTTTCATAGTGACAGTAGGGGCAGCAAGGCACGTATTGTATTGTTGACATCGAGGATAAAAATATGGGGTTTTCATCATATTGCTTGAGTTAATTCCTCTACATCATGTCATCTTGCTTAATGGGTTACTCCATTCTTTGTGAACTTAATACTCTAGATGCATGCTGGATAGCGGTCGATGTGTGGAGTAATAGTAGTAGATGCAGAATCATTTCGGTCTACTTGACACAGACGTGATGCCTATATTCATGATCATTGCCTTAGATATCGTCGTAACTTTGCACTTTTCTATCAGTTGCTCAGCAGTAATTTGTTCACCCACCATATTATTTTCTATCTTGAGAGAAGCCTCTAGTGAAACCTATGGCCCCGGGTTCTATTTTCCATCATACAAGTTTTCGATCTATCATATTAGTTTCCCATCTACTATTTTGCAATCTTTTACTTTCCGCTATATAAACCAAAAATACCAAAAATATTTACTTTATCGTTTATCTATCTCTATCAGATCTCACTTTTGCGCGTAACCCTGAAGGGATTGACAACCCCTTTATGGCATTGGGTGCAAGTTGTTTGATTGTTTGTGCAGGTATTCGGTTATTTGTGCGTTGTCTCCTACTGGATTGATACCTTGGTTCTCAAACTGAGGGAAATACTTATCTCTACTTTGCTGCATCACCCTTTCCTCTTCAAGGGAAAGACCAACGCAAGCTCAAGAAGTAGCACATTCCACATCAAAAAATTTATTTTTATCATTTACCTACTCGAGGACGAGCACGAATTAAGGTTGGGGATGCTTGATACAGCTCCAGCGTATCTATAATTTTTTTTATTGTTCCATGCTATTATATTATCTATTTTGGATGTTTTATATGCATTAATATGCTATTTTATATTATGTTTGGGACTAACTTATTAACTAAGAGCCCAGGGCCAGTTTTTGGTTTTTCCCTTGTTTTTGAGTTTTACATAAAAGGAATATAAAACGGAGTCCAAACGTAATAAAACTTTCGCGATGTTTTTTCTTGGACCAGAAGACACCCAGCAAACTTGGAGAGGGGGGCAGAAGAGTCCCGAGGGCTCTACAAGCCCTCAAGGCGCGCCCTAGGGGGCGTGCCCCTGGCCTATGGGCCCCACAAGACTCCTCCAACCCTAATTCTTTTGCTATAAGTTCCCAAATATTCCCAAACGACCAGAAGCGTACACCAAAATACTTTTCCGCTGCCATAACCTTTTGTTCCCGTGAGATCCCATCTTGAGGCCTTTTCCGGCACCCTGTCAGCGGGGATTCGATCACGGAGGGCTTCTACATCAACCCTATTGCCCTTCCTATGAAGCATGGGTAGTTTACCACAAACCTACGGGTCCATAGCCAGTAGTATTTTTTTGATCTTCAATACAATGTTCTCCTCGATGTTCTTGGAGATCTATCTGATGTAATATTTTTTTGCGGTGTGTTTGTCAAGATCCGATGAATTTTGGATTTATGATCAGATTATCGATGAATATTATTTGAGTCTTCTCTGAATTCTTATATGCATGATTTGATATCTTTGTATTTCTCTTCGAATTATCGGTTTTTTTTGGCCAACTAGATTGGTTCTTCTTGCAATGGGAGAGGTGCTTAGTTTTGGGTTCAATCTTGCGGTGTCCTCACCCAGTGACATAGTAGGGGTAGGGAGGCACATATTGTATTGTTGCCATCAAGGATAAAAAGATGGGGTTTTCATCATATTGCTTGAGTATATCCCTCTACATCATATGTCATCTTAATTAAGGCATTACTCCGTTCTTATGAACTTAATACTCTAGATGCATGCTGGATAGTGGTCGACGTGTGGAGTAATAGTAGTAGATGCAGGCAGGAGTCGGTCTACTTGACATGGACGTGATGCATATATTCATAATCATTGCCTTAGATATCGTCATAACTTTGCACTTTTCTAGCAATTGCTCGACAATAATTTGTTTACTGATCGTATGTTTTCTTTCAAGAGAGAAGCCTCTAGTGAAACCTATGGCCTCGGGGTCTATTTTCTATCATATATTTTCAGATCTATAAACCAAAACCCCCAAAAATACCTCGCTGCAATTTATTTATTTTTATTTTGTTTTACGTTTAAGTAATCTTTTATATCTACCTCTATTAAATCTCATCCTTGCAAGTGACTGTGAAGGGATTGTCAACCCATTTATCGCGTTGGGTGCAAGTGTTTAATTGTTTCTGCAGGTGCATAGATTGGAGACTTGCGTGTACCTCCTACTGGATTGATACCTTTGTTCTCAAACTGAGGGAAATACTTATCTCTACTTTGCTCCATCACCCTTTCCTCTTCAAGGAAAACACCAATGCAAGCTCAAGAAGTAGCATGGTAGTGACTGAAGAACTCTGTGAATAACAATCTCAACTGGAAGATCAATTCCCAACTGAGTCAAGTGGTTATGATACCCAGACATTTTGAGTATGTGTTCACTGACAGAACTGTTCTCCTCCATCTTACAGCTATAGAACTTGTTGGAGACTTCATATCTCTCAACCCAGGCATTTGCTTGAAATAGCAACTTCAGCTCTTAGAACATCTCATATGCTCCGTGATGTTCAAAACGTCTTTGAAGTCCCAGTTCTAAGCCGTAAAGAATGACACACTGAACTATTTAGTCATTAGATCGAGTCTGGCAGACGTTCATAACATATGTAGTAGCTCCTACAGCAAGTCTGTCACCTAGCAGTGCATCAAGGACATAATTCTTCGGTGCAGCAATGAGGATAATCCTCAAGTTATGGACCCAGTCCGTGTAGTTGCTACCATCATCTTTCAACTTAGCTTTCTCTAGGAACGCATTAAAATTCAAGGGAACGGTAGCATGGGCCATTGATCTACAACATAGATATGCAAAAAACTAATAAGACTAAGTTCATGATAAATTAAGCTCGGTCAATCAAATTACTAATGAACTCCCACTTAAATTAACATCCCTCAAGTTATCTAAGTGATGATACAAATCGACTACCCCATGTCCGATCATCACGTGAGATGGGGTAGTCATCAATGATGAACATATCTATGTTGATCATATCTACTATATGACTCATGTTCGACCTTTCGTTCTCCAGTGTTCCGAGACCATGTCTGTACATGCTAGGCTCGTCAAGTTTAACCCATGTATTCTGCGTGTGCAAAACTGTCTTACACCCATTGTATGTGAACGTAGAGTCTATGACACCCGATCATCACGAGGTGCTTCGAAACAATGAACTTTCGCAACAGTGCATACTCAGGGAGAACACTTTTATCTTGAAATTTAGTGAAGGGATCATCTTACAATGCTACTGTCGTTCTAAGCAAAATAAGATGCATAAAGGATAACCATCATATGCAATCAAAATATATGATAGGATATGGCCATCATCATCTTGTGGTTTTGATCTCCATCTCAAAAGCATCGTCATGATCTCCATCGTCACCGGCTCGACATTTTGATCTCCATCGTTGCATCAGGGTCGTCTTGCCAACTATTGCTTCTACAACTCTTGCTAACACATAGCGATAAAGTAAAGCAATTACATGGCGCTTGCATTTCATACAATAATTAAGAGACAACCCTAAGGCTCCTGCCGGTTGTCGATATTACAAAACATGATCATCTCATACAACAACGTATATCACATCACGTCTTGACCATATCACATCACAACATGCCCTGCAAAAATATGGTAGACGTCCTCTACTTTGTTGTTGCAAGTTTTACATGGCTGCTATGGGCAACTAGTGTGAACCGTTCTTACCTACGCATAAACCACAACGGTGATTATCAAGTTTGCTATTTTAACCTTCGTCAAGGACCGATAGTAGTCAAATTTGATTCAACTAAAGTAGGAGAAACAGACACCTAGCAGCCACCTTTATGCAAAATAAGTTGCATGTCTGTCGGTGGATCCGGTCTCATGTATGTGAACACGTAAGGTTGGTCCGGGCCGCTTCATCCCACAATACCGCCGAATAAAAATAAGGCGTTGGTGGTAAGTAGTATGACCATCACCGCCGACAACTTCTTTGTGTTCTACTCGTGCATATCATCTACGCATAGACCTGGCTCATGATGCCACTGTTGAGGAACGTTGCATGGAAAACAAAAATAATTCTACGCACACGCAAGATCTATCCACGGAGATGCATAGCTACGAGAGGGGAGAGTGTGCCTACGTACCCTCATAGACCATAAAGAGGAAGTGTTTATTAACGCGGTTGATGTAGTCGAACACCTTCGTGATCCAACCGATCAAGTACCGAACGTACGACACCTCCGCGTTCAGCACACGTTTAGCTCGATGACGTCCTCGTCTTCTTGATGCAGCAAGATGGGCGAAGTAGTAGATGAGTTCCGGTAGCACGACGATATGGTGACAGTGATGGTGAACTCATTCCCGCAGGGCTTCGCCGTGCACCGGGGAAAACTAGACGGAGGACTAAATTGTGGAGAGGGGCTCCACACACGGCTAAGAGATTGTCGTGGGTTGTGTGGTGCCCCTCCCTCTCATATATATATATATAGGTGGAGGGAGAGGAGCGGAGGCAGCCTAGGGCTCCACAAGTGGCATGCGGCCACCTTTGGGCTTTGCTCTAGCCGCACCCCTACTTTGTCTTTCTTAGGCGCGTGTGGAAAGGCAGGGGAGCGTGGTGCCCCCTTTCCTTTCTCCCATGAGGAGGGAAAGGCAGGAGAGAATAGCACTCCTCCCTTTCCGTCCCTTATGGCCGACAGCCAGGGAGAGGGCATGCCAGCCCCTTGCGGGCTGGTGTGTGCCTCCCCTTGGCCCATTAGGCCCATAGACCTCCCGGGGCCTCCCAGAACCCCTTCCGGTGATCTGATGAATACCCGGTTCACTCCAAAACCTTTCTGGTGACCAAATAGTACCATCCTATATATCAATCTTTACCTTCAAACATTTTTGGAGCTCCTCGTTATGTCCGTGGTCTCATCCGGGACTCCGAACAACATTTGGTCACCAAATCACATAACTCATATAATACTATATCGTCAATGAATGTTAAGTGTGCGGACCCTACGGGTTCGAGAATGATGTAGGCATGACCAAGAAACCTCTCCAGTCAATAACCAATAGCAGAACCTGGTTTCCTATATTGGTTCCTACATATTCTACGAAGACTTTATTGGTTGAACCTTATGACAACATACACAATTCCCTTTTTCTGTCGGTATTTTATTTGCCCGATATTCAATCGTCGGTATCTTCATACCTAGTTCAATCTCGTTATCGCGAAGTCTCTTTACTTGTTGAATAATACATCATCTCATAACTAACTCCTTAGTCATTTTGCTTGCGAGCTTCTTGTGATGTGTATTATCGAGAGGGCCCAGAGATACCTCTCCGATACACGGAGTGACAAATCCTAATCTTGATCCATGCCAACTCAACAGACACCTTTCGGAGATACCTGTAGAGCATCTTTATGGTCACCCAGTTATGTTGTGACGTTTGATAGCACACAAGGTATTCCTTCGGTATCCGGGAGTTGCATGATCTCATAGTCGAAGGAATATGTATTTGACATTAAGAAAGCAATAGCAATAAACTGAACGATCATATGCTAAGCTAACGGATGGGTCTTGTCCATCACATCATTCTCCTAATGACGTGATCCTGTTATCAAGTGACAAAATATGTCCATGGTTAGGAAACCTTAACCATCTTTGATCAACGAGCTAGTCTAGTAGAGGCTTACTAGGGACACGGTATTTGTTTATGTATCCACACATGTATTTAAGTTACCGATCAATACAATTCTAGCAATAGCAATAGACCTTTACCATGAATAAGGAAATATAATAATAAAACTTTATTATTGCTTCTAGGGCATATTTCCATCAAATATTTGGGATTACAACTGAGTATCAAGCAACTGACAAGGTTGGAATGGCAACCGATAGTGGATGCTTCGCTCAAAATCGTGCCCGGTTGGCAAAGGGGGATGATTACCCATGCAGGGAGGTTAATTCTACTGAACCAGGTGATGCATGGGTGGCGTACGCATCATTTGATTGTTGCAGAAGCCCCCAAATGGGCTATTGAGAAAGTGGACAAGGGGTGCCGCTCATTTTTCTGGGCCGATTCAGAAGAGATTAGCGCTGGAAAATGCTTTATATCTTGGCAGAGGGTATGTTGTCCAAAGAATCTGGGGGGGGGGGGATTAGGAGTAACGGATTTACGCAAACACAGGCTAGCGCTCATATTATGTTGGGAGTGGTTTAGGAGAACAGATGACGTCGGGCCATAGCAGGGCCTGAACGTGGCGCCAGATCGGCAGGTGCTCGCGGCCTTTAACAATCTGGTACATTGGCAAATTGGAGATGGAGCTCAGATTCTCTTCTGGAAGGATAGATGAATCAGCGGCTTTAGCATGGAAGAGGTTGCTCCACTGATCGTTCCAAAGGTTAGAACATGGGTGGCCAACAGGAGGACAGTCAAGGAGGGGATGCTGTTACACACATGGACTAGGGATATTTCTGGAGATCTTTCAACGGAGGAACTTTCCCAGTTCATTAAAATTTGGGAAGTACTAATTGATATCCAGATTGAGTTGGCCAGGGAGGATAAGGCTGTCTAGGTGTGGGATGCGAATGGCAAGTGCTCAGTGTTGGGGAACGCGGTAATTTCCAAAAAATTCCTATGATCATACAAGATCTATCTAGGTGATGCATAGCAACGAGGGGGAGAATGTGTCCACATATCCTCGTAGACCAAAAGCGGAAGCGTTAAGTAACACGGTTTATGTCGTTGAACGTCTTCGCGATCCAACCAATCAAGTACCGAATGCACGACACCTCCGCGATCTGCACACGTTCAGCTCGGTGACATCCCTTGAACTCTAGATCCAGCTGAGGCCGAGGGAGAGTTTTGTCAGCACGAAGGTGTGGTGATGGTGATGATGAAGTTACCGGCGCAGGGCTTCGCCTAAGCACTACGACAATATGACTGAGGTGGAAATCTATGGAGGGGGGCACCGCACACGGCTAAAAGATCAACTTGATCAACTTGTGTGTCTATGGGGTGCCCCCCTCCCTCGTATATAAAGGAGGAGAGGGGAGGCCGGCCGACCCTCCTTGGCCCGCCCCAAAGAGGGGAATCCTACTAGGACTCCAAGTCCTAGTAGGTTTCCGCCAAAAGGGAGAGATGGGGAAGGAAGGAGAGGGAGAGGGAGAAGGAAAGGGGGCACCACCCCCTTCCTAGTCCAATTAGGACTCAAAGCAGAGGGGGCACGTGGCCTGCCCTGGCCGCCCCTCTCTCTCTCAACTAAGGCCCATCGAGGCCCATTAGTTCCCCCGGGGGTTCCGATAACCCTCCCGCACTCTGGTTTTATCAAAAACTTCTCCGAAACACTTCAGGTGTCCGAATATAGTTTTCCAATAGATCAATCATTATGTCTTGACCATTTCGAGACTCCTCGTCATGTCCGTGATCTCATCCAGGACTCCGAACAATCTTAAGTACATCAAATCACATAAACTCATAATACCAATCGTCATCAAACGTTAAGCGTGCAGACCCTACGGGTTCGAGAACTATGTAGACATGACTGAGACACGTCGCCTGGTCAATAACCAATAGCGGAACCTGGATGCTCATATTGGTTCCTACATATTCTACGAAGATCTTTATTGGTCAAACCGCATAACAACATATGTTGTTCCCTTTGTCATCGGTATGTTACTTGCCCGAGATACGATCGTCGGTATCATCATACCTAGTTTAATCTTGTTACCGGCAAGTCTCTTCACTCATTCCTTAATACTTCATCCCACAACTAACTCATTAATCACAATGCTTGCAAGGCTTATAGTGATGAGTATTACCGAGAGGGCCTAGAGATACCTCTCTGAAACACGGACTGACAAATCCTAATCTCGATCTATGCCTACCCAACCAACACCTTCGGAGACACCTATAGAGCACCTTTATAATCACCCATTTATGTTGTGACGTTTGGTAGCACACAAAGTGTTCCTCCGGTATTCGGGAGTTGCATAATCTCATAGTCTGAGGAACTTGTATAAGTCATGAAGGAAGTAGTAGCAATGAAACTAACACGATCATAATGCTAAGCTAACAGATGGGTCATGTCCGTCACATCATTCTCCTAATGATGTGATCCCGTTCATCAAATGACAACACATGTCTATGCTTAAGAAACATAACCATCTTTGATTAACAAGCTAGTCAAGTAGATGCATACTAGGGACAATATGTTTTGTCTATGTATTCACACATGTACTAAGTTTCCGGTTAATACAATTCTAGCATGAATAATAAACATTTATCATGAAATAAGGATATAAATAATAACTTTATTATTGCCTGTAGGGCATATTTCCATTAGTCTCCCACTTGCACTAGAGTCAATAATCTAGATTACATAGTAATGATTCTAACACCCATGGAGCTTTGGTGCTGATCATGTTTTGCTCGTGGAAGAGGCTTAGTCAATCGGGTCTGCAACATCCAGATCCGTGTGTATCTTGAAAATCTCCATGCCCCCACCAACACTTGATGACGAATGGAATTGAAGCGTCTCTTGATGTGCTTGGTTCACTCGTGAAATCTGGATTCCTTTGCCAATGCAATTGCACCAGTATTGTCACAAAAGATTTTCATTGGACCCCATGAACTAGGTATGACACCTAGATCAGATACGAACTCCTTCATCCAAACTCCTTCATTTGCTGCTTCCAAATCAGCAATGTACTGTGCTTCACATGTAGATCCCGCCACGACGCTTTGCTTGGAACTGCAAAAACTGACAGCTCCACTCAATAAAAATATGTATCCGATTTGCGACTTGGAGTCATCCGGATCAGTGTCAAAGCCTGCATCGACGTAACCATTTACGATGAGCTCTTTTTCACCTCCATAAATGAGAAACATATCCTTAGTCCTTTTCAGGTATTTCAGGATGTTCTTGACCGTTGTCCAGTGCTCCATTCTGGGATTACTTTGGTACCTCCCTGCTATGCTTATAGCAAGGCACACACCAGGTCTGGTACACATCTTTGTATACATGATAGAACCTATGGCTGAAGCATAGGGAATGACTTCAATTTTCTCTCTATCTTCTGCAGTGGTCGGGCATTGTGTCTAACTCAACTTCACACCTTGTAACATAGGCAAGAACCCTTTCTTTGACAGATCCATTTTGAACTTTTTCAAAACTTAATCAAGGTATGTGCTTTGTGAAAGTCCAATTAAGCGTCTTGATATATCTCTATGGATCTTAATGCCCAATATGTAAGCAGCTTCTTCGAGGTTTTTCATAGAAAAACTCTTATTCAGGTATCCCTTTATGCTATCCAGAAGTTCTATATCATTTCCAATCAACAATATGTCATCCACATATAATATCAGAAATGCTACAGAGCTCGCACTCACTTTCTTGTAAATACAGGCTTCTCCAAAAGTCTGTATAAAACCATATGCTTTGATCACACTATCAAAGCATTTATTCCAATTCCGAGAGGCTTGCACCAGTCCATAAATGGATTGCTGGAGCTTGCACACTTTGTTAGCACCCTTTGGATCGATAAAACCTTCTGGTTGCATCACAACTGTTCTTCCAGAAATCCATTCAGGAATGGAGTTTTCACATCCATCTGCCAAATTTCATAATCATAAAATGTGGCAATCGCTAACATGATTTAGACAGACTTAAGCATCGATACGGGTGAGAAAGTCTCATCATAGTCAGCTCCTTGAACTTTTTGAAAACCTTTTGCAACAAGTCGAGCTTTGTAAACAGTAACATTACCGTCTACGTCGGTCTTATTCTTAAAGATCCATTTATTTTCTATGGCTTGTCGATCATCGGGCAAGTCCACGAAAGTCCACGCTTTGTTCTCATACATGGATCCCATCTCAGATTTCATGGCTTCAAGCCATTTCACGGAATCTGGGCTCATCATCGCTTCCTCATAGTTCGTAGGTTCATCATGGTCTAGTAACATGACTTCCAGGACAGGATTACCGTACCACTCTGGTGCAGATCTTACTCTGGAAGACCTACGAGGTTCAGTAGTAACTTGATCTGAAGTTTCATGATCATCATCATTAACTTCCTCATTAATTGGTGTAGGAATCACTAGAACTGATTTATGTGATGAACTACTTTCCAATAAGGAAGAAGGTACAATTACCTCATCAAGTTCTACTTTCCTCCCACTCACTTCTTTCGAGAGAAACTCCTTCTCTAGAAAGGATCCATTCTTAGCAACAAAGATTTTGCCTTCGGATCTGTGATAGAAGGTGTAGCCAACAGTTTCCTTTGGGTATCCTATGAAGACGCACTTCTCCGATTAGGGTTCGAGCTTATCAGGTTGAATCTTTTTCACATAAGCATCGCAGCCCCAAACTTTAAGAAACGACAACTTTGGTTTCTTGCCAAACCACAGTTCATAAGGCATCGTCTCAATGGATTTTGATGGTGCCCTATTTCAAGTGAATGCAGCCGTCTCTAAAGCATAACCCCAAAACGCTGGCAGTAAATCAGTAAGAGACATCATAAATCAGTACGGTTATGACGTTCGGACACACCATTTCGCTGTGGTGTTCCAGGTGGCGTTAGTTGTGAAACTATCCCATGTTGTTTCAAATGAAGACCAAACTCGTAACTCAAATATTCTCCTCCATGATCAGATCGTAGAAACTTTATTTTCTTGTTATGATGATTTTCCTCTTCACTTTGAAATTTTTGAACTTTTCAAATGTTTCGGACTTATGCTTCATTAAGTAGATATAACCATATCTGCTCAATTCATCTGTGAAGGTAAGAAAATAACGATACCCACCACGAGCCTCAATACTCATTGGACCGCATACATCGGTATGTATTATTTCCAACAAGTCAATAGCTCGTTCCATTGTACCGGCGAACGGAGTTTTAGTCATCTTGCCCATGAGGCACGGTTCGCAAGCACCAAGTGATTCATAATCAAGTGATTCCAAAAGCCATCAGCATGGAGTTTCTTCAAGCGCTTTACACCGATATGACCCAAATGGTAGTGCCACAAATAAGTTGCACTATCATTATTAACATTGCATCTTTTGGCTTCAATATTATGAATATGTGTATCATCACTATCGAGATTCAACAAAAATATATCACTCATCAAGGGTACATGACCATAAAAGATATTACTCATATAAATAGAACAACCATTATTCTCTGATTTAAATGAATAACTGTCTCACATTAAACAAGATCCAGATATAATGTTCATGCTCAACGCTGTCACCAAATAACAATTATTCAAGTCTAAAACTAATCCCGATGGTAGACGTAGAGGTAGCGTGCCGACGGCGATCACATCGACCTTGGAACCATTTCCCACGCGCATCGTCACCTTGTCGTTAGCCAATATTCGCTTAATCCGTAGCTGCTATTTCGAGTTGCAAATATGAGCAACAGAACCAGTATCAAATACCTAGACACTACTACGAGCATTAGTAAGGTACACATCAATAACATGTATATCAAATATACCTTTCACTTTGCCATCCTTCTTATCCGCCAAATACTTGGGGCAGTTCCGCTTCTAGTGACCAGTCCCTTTGTAGTAGAAGCACTCAGTGTCAGGCTTAGGTCCAGACTTGGGTTTCTTCTCTTGAGCAGCAACCTTTTTGCCATTCTTCTTGAAGTTCCCCTTCTTCCCTTTGCCCTTTTTCTTGAAACTAGTGGTCTTATTGACCATCAACACTTGATGCTCCTTTTTGATTTCTACCTCCGCAGCCTTTAGCATTGCGAAGAGCTCAGGAATAGTCTTGCTCATCCCTTGCATATTATAGTTCATCACGATGCTTTTATAGCTTGGCAGCGGTGATTGAAGAACTTTGTCAATGACACTATCATCAGGAAGATTAACTCCCAGTTGAGTCAAGTGTTTGTGGTACCTAGAAATTCTGAGTATATGTTCACTGACAGAACTATTCTCCTCCATTTTAAAACTGTAGAAATTATTGGAGACTTCATATCTCTCAATCCGGGCATTTGCTTGAAATATTAACTTCAACTCCTGGAACATCTCATATGCTCCATGACGTTCAAAACATCGCAGCAGTCTCGGTTGTAAGCCGTAAACCATGGCACACTGAACTATCGAGTAGTCATCAGCTTTGCTCTGCCAGACGTTCTTAACGTTATCAGTAGCATCTGCAGTAGGCCTGGCACCCAATGGTGCTTCTAGGATGTAATTCTTCTGTGCAGCAATGAGGATAATCCTCAAGTTACGTACCCAGTCCATGTAGTTGCTGCCATCATCTTTCAAATTAGCTTTCTCTAGGAATGCATTAAAATTCAAAGGAACGGTAGCACGGGCCATTGATCTACAACAACATAGAGATGCAAAATACTATCAGGTACTAAGTTCATGATAAATTAAAGTTCAATTAATCATATTACTTAAGAACTCCCACTTAGATAGGCATCCCTCTAATCATCTAAGTGATCACGTGACCCAAATCAAGTAAATCATGTCCGATCATCATGTGAGATGGAGTAGTTTTCAATGGTGAACATCACTATGTTGATCATATCTACTATATGATTCATGCTCGACCTTTCGGTCTCAGTGTTCCGATGCCATATCTGCAAATGCTAGGCTCGTCAAGTTTAACCCGAGTATTCTGTGTGTGCAAAACTGGCATGCACCCATTGTATGTGAACGTAGAGCTTATCACACCCGATCATCACGTGGTGTCTCAGCACGACGAACTGTAGCAACGGTGCATACTCAGGGAGAACACTTATACCTTGAAATTTAGTAAGGGATCATCTTATAATGCTACCGCCGTACTAAGCAAAATAAGATTGTCGGGGAAACCGATCACCTATGGGGTCACAAGGATCCCTTCTATGTTCGGCAGGCATTAGTTGCACGAAGAGCAGGTCGAGCCGTTAGCACACAGAGGATTTTTATCCAGGTTCAAGCCGCGAAGATGCGTAATACCCTAGTCCTGCTTTATCTGGTTATATGTGTGTTCTTGAGCTCGTGAACTAGCTACGATGCGTGCTTTGTCCAAAATTCCGAATCCTCTCTCTGTGCGCCTTGGGCCTCCTTTTATACACAAAGGGATTGCCACAGTGGCACACAGGAGGTGGCAAGCTATAGTGCTACGAGCTTATTGCTCGATCAACATAGGACAAGCGCATTTAATGCGTTGCCTACGTGTCCTCTCGCTTTATTAGGGATGGCAACAAAGGCCATCTCATCCTTTGCCACTCCTCTTCTTCTCGCCATGCGTTCGGGCTGATGAGGCATGTAGCGCCATGCTGGCCAACTAGCTGTTGTGTTGGCGAAATGGTAGGCTTCCACGAAGATCTGCATGCCGCCACGCAGGCGCCTGCTTAGCTGGCAAGCCTATCGTTGCGTTGGAGTGGTGGCCTTGTTGGTTTCTTCACGGGCCGCCCCGGCAAGGAACTTGCCGGGGGCCTCACAGGTTGCCTCGGCAAGGCTTGTTGCCGGGCGTGGCCCTGCTCGTCTCCTACTGCCTGTTACCTTGAGCGTCTTCTCTGATATTCTTTGTTCCCCTCTTGCCTTCTGCCGTTCTCCTCTGCCTTGCCAAGCCCTGCTATAGGTGTAGTTGCGATCATCTGTGCACAATTAAGGGGTACAGAAGTACCCACACTTTTGTACACCGACTGGAGCCCCCGGGCCTCGGCCACACATAAGCGCAAGGCGTAGTTGGGCCAGGCCCAAAGTAGTGCGCGGGTGGGCATGGCAGAGGCGAACCGCCACGATCTTTCTGTCAGTTGTGCTTCCCCACACCCCGCATCGTGTGCGTGACGTGGGGGTCGTGCATGGGATGGCCTCAGCATGCTCGCGTCATCTCGCAGTCGATAGCAAAGAGCCGGCATGTGCTTCCCTTATTAAAAAGGAAGGAATCTACAGGGGCGCTACTCATTTACTAAGTGGACTCGGGTCGCAGCCTACATAGCGCCGCAACCCATGATCATGGGGTGGCAATCGGTCGTCCCACCCGTTCTTATGCCCCTTCTTCTTCATCACGTACACTCCATGCGTTGGGAAGGGCAGGTGGCGGTTGTGGAGGACGTGGGCATTAATGCCGAGGCGGAAAATCAGACATTCATGGATTGGGGGAGCGGGCCGGTTCCGATTCCCTGTGCTTCAAGAGATCGCATTGGCCGTGCGGGGCGGCCGCCACTTGGGCTGGGTGGCCAGGCTCCGGCCTTGCTCTTCTATAAAAGGGGAGAGGGATAGTGCTTCTCCGCACTAGCTCTCTTCTCTCCCTCTTGCTTACCATCTTCCTCTCATTCACCGTGGTGAAAGGGCGCGCTAGCGCCTCGACGACAGCGATGAGGGCTTCTGCTCGACAACGTGTCCCTCCTCCCTCGGAGCCTCCGGCGGTGGAGCCCGCCGCGAGAGGAAGAGGAAGGAGACCGGGTCGAGGTTGTCGCAGCGCTCGGGGAGGAGGCGGAAGGGGAGGCGTACCCGCTGCGCTCCCGCCAGCGGCCCCTCCTCCCATGGGTGACCACATCGGGGACCAACCCTATGAGTTCTTCATCAGGCTGTATAAGCTTGTGTGTAGTCGCCTCCAGCTTCTGACTCCGTTTGCTCGGGTGATGGATGAGGAGGCCCCGCGGGCCTTGAGGCTTCACATGAGGGACTGCGGGAACGGCAGCATGTGGGCCGATGTCGACTTTCCCCACCCTCACTTCATGTATCTTCGTTAGGGGTGGAAAACCTTTGCACGTGACCACAACTTGACGGAGGGGCACGTTCTCTATTTTAAGTTAATGGAGAGTGGCCTGCTCTCCGTCAAGGTCGTCGGGAACTCCGAAATTCGCCTAGGGTGCTGTGTGGAGAGCTCTAGTGATGATGAATGCTCCTCCTCGAGCGACAGTGGTGAGGAGGACATCGCCAGTGACGACGACAGCATCGGGCGGGAGGACGATGACTCTGACTCTGGCTGACCGCCAGTGGCCACACCATCATCTGGCCCGCTCCCTCCCCCGGCAACACGCCTTGTCGGGGGCTTCATGCTGCTGTCCCTAGTGACAGTGGTTGGTGGGCTTCCTCGTCAACCTCTCCATCGCCCAGTTCCCCATGCCCGTCACCTTGTGCGGCCTACCGGCCTGGAGAGGAATGAGGCAAGAATGGGGATTATGGGACACTTATCTTTTTATCAATTTGTAGGCACTTGCCAAATCTTAACTTTCTAGGAAATGTACTCTACCAAGCCCATGCTTATGTTTTGTAATATCTATACTTGCATCAACATATCAATGAAAAAGATGAGCTTTCGCTGGGAACTCATGCACGTGTACGTTCGTGCAGAGGCAAAATGCCCCTTTAATGAAAATAAATGAGTCTCCCCGGCAAGCTACCTTACCGGCGCTCCTGTGCCTGCCGGAGAATCACATCTGCCGGGTTACATGCACAGGGTCCAGCCCCCCGCTAAACTCTTCTTTTGCCCATGGTTATTGCAACTACCCCGACCGAAGCAGCGTTTGAGTCGGGGATGGGAGCACCCAAGTCTAGACAGAGTGGTGAGGTTTTCTATTGCACAAGCCACAAATTACGAACTTGAATGGGCAGGTGAGGAACTTTATCTGATTAAGCTGTTGATGGAGACGCCGCACCAAGCAGTCTTCTCAATCTCTTGCCGGGGCGTTGTTACTACGGCCGGAGGGAAGAGAGGACAGGGGCATGGAGTCTTGGCAGTTTCCCAACACCTGTTAGAATCTAAGGTAGCACAATATCCTGGACAAGTATACATGCATACATATACATATATAGACATGGAAACTAGTAGGAAAATGTACATGCTAAAGACTATCTAGCTGCGTGCAGTGTCTGCGCCTGGCTTTGTACATTGGGTTGTGTGACTTATCGGCAAGGCTAGTACAAAAGGTGGTTGTGGAAGCTCCCGGCAACCGTGCCCTATGGGTAAAACTTGCGAAGATGCTCGATATTCCAGGAGTTTCTCACTGGAATGCCATCTTCAGTCTCCAGGCAGACTGCACCGTGCCTCGTGACTCATATTACCCGATAGGGGCCTTCCCACTTTGGCGTAAACTTGTTTGAATCCTTGGCGGTCTAAGCGCGCCGAAGAACAAGGTCGCCTTCCTCAAGGCTTCGGGCGTGAACCTTGCGGCTATGATAGCGGCGCAAGGCATGCTGGTAGCGAGCAGCTCGCACAGCAGCTCGAAGACGATCTTCCTCAAGGAGCGTTGCATCATCTTGGCGCAACTGCTCTTGCTCAAGCTCATCATAAGCGAGCACTCGAGGTGACCAGTATATGAGTTTAGTGGGGAGAACTGCTTCTGCCCCATAAACCAGGGCAAAGGGTGTCTGGCCAGTGGCTCGATTTGGTGTCATTCTGATTGACCAAAGAACCGTTGGCAATTCATCAATCCATCACCTTCCACACTTGCGCAGCTTGTCGAAGGTTCTTGTTTTGAGGCCTCGCAATACTTCAGCATTTGCCCTTTCCACCTGGCCATTGCTCCTTGGGTGAGCAACAGAAGCAAAGCATACCTTGCTGCCAGGTGTTGGGATCTACGGTAGGGTACGTCGACTGCAAATTAAAATTTTCCTACACGCAAAACATCCAGGAACATGCTATGGGAGATGGATCACAGTTTGTTACCAGTAGACGCGCAGTGCCGTGCAGCGAAAGAAGAGTTGGGGCAGCACATCTGTGTGGATCGTCTCCTCCTCGTCCGATCTCCCTCGAACAGCCGGTCGTCCGATCCCGCGTACAAGTTCACTGGAGCAGCACAAGTGCACCACCTCTAACGGTATCCGTGCGTGCAGGAGGAACACCGTGCGGCGGACTGCTAGGTCCGATCACACAGTCGGCGGCGAGTGGAGGTGGCTATTCGCAACACATGCAAACCCTAGTGACGGTGCCGAAGCGATCAACCCCCATGAGTGTGCCGCACCTCCACTTTATATAGGCGTCCATCGCAGGCTCAACACTTGGGCCTTGCACGGACCCTAAAGCCCAAAGTCTACTCGGTCACATTCCTTGTCCAGTTCGGATCACATCCGACCAGTGTCCTATGAACCGACCTCGTAGGTTCCTTCCCTTAAGCGCGCGACCCCTTAGGTTCAAGTTGGCTTTGTCACAGTTCGGATCACCTCCGACCTTCATGGTTGGTAGCGGCCTCTAGCAAGGCGTGCCGACCACCAAGCAGACTATGAAGCTGGTTAGGCGAACCTGTACAACGTGTCACACTTCTGTTCCCTTTGCCACACGATATATGTTGTCGAGCTCAAGGCAAGATTGTCATCCTTGTGCTAGCCCGACCTCTTTCTCGTTCTAGTGATTCTGACCACTATCCGGATTATCTCATAATCCTTGTCGCATGGCCATGCTTATCCTGGTCGGATCACACGAGGGGCCCAGAGTATATCTCTCCTAATCGGAGGGGAAAATCCCATCTTGCTCGACCATGTCTCACATCATGGGACTGGACAAACCCGAAACCTACCTTTGTAACTACCCAGTCACGGAGTAGCGTTTGGTAGGCCCAAAGCAAGTCTGTCACCATCCCGAGTACATGCGTCAGCTCATGTCTTAGGACATAGAACGTATGTTGTACTAGAGACTCACAGATGATATATTGCTACATCTCATAGTTGGGTCTGTCCGACTCGGATCCGACTACGTCAAATCCGACCAGACCTTTCCAAGTCCATATTATCTGGTTATCATCCAATGCTCCATGGCTAGTGAGACCAAGCCATCGACCGTGTCATATGCTAGTCTAGTCGGCTGCGCATCCAGACAGCCCTTTCGACTAGGGACCTTTTAGGACAGTCATCATACAATGCATAGTCCCACAAACAAGTCACGTACTTGCTGATACACATCATTGATAATGTCCAAGGACTATCTTTATTTATAAACACATAGGAAATATCATCATACATGATTGCCTCTAGGGCATATCTCCAACACCAGGGTCCTGGATATACTGCATGAAGGTGCGGCTCATGAACTACGTGCCGTTGTCGGTGATGACTCTGTTTGGCACACCAAAACGGCAGACGAGTCCCTTGAAGAACTTGATGGCTGATTGTGCTATCACCTTTCTCACTGGCTCCACTTCTAGCCACTTTGTGAACTTGTCAATCGCGACGTACAAGTACTCAAAGCCCCTGACAGCGCGGGGAAAGGGGCCCAGTATGTCGAGCCCCTAGAACGAAAATGGCTAGGAGAGATGGATTGTTTGAAGGGCTTGAGCTGGTTGATGAAGCTTCTTCGAATGAAACTGGCACGCTTCACATTTGGTTACTAGTGCCATTGCATCCTAGAGGGTAGTGCGCCATAAGAAACCTTGCCGGAATGCCTTGCCGACAAGGGCTCTTGACCCTACGTGGGAGCCACATATACCTCTATGTATCTTTGCCAACAACTCTAGCTCGTCCTCCTGAGGAATACATTTCAATTTCACGCCGTTCAGCCTTCTTTTGTAAAGGACATCGTCCACAAACTGGTACATGCTAGACCGACGGGCTACTTTCTCTGCTTCTTCCTGCTCCTTGGGGAGCTCCCTTGTTAGGAGCAAATGGACTGCATGATGTGCCTGACGGTGTCCAGGACTAGGGAGTACTCACCACGTCGTCTGCCGATCAGTTAGATTGGGCCAAGGACCCCCATGGCCGTATACTCATGGGCCAGTTCGGACAGTTGATGCATACACGAGGAAGATTCCACAAGACTTGTTGATCAAGACAATGACTCCTCCCCACCGGCGTATTCGGCTAGGACTCTTGTTATCCTAGGCCTCTGGTACATTATATAAACCGAGGCAGGCTAGTCGATATGGGGGCTAGATCATTATGACATTACTCATCATACCTCTAGGGTTTAGACCACAACATATGATCTCGAGGTAGATCAACTCTTGTAACCCTATATTCATCAAGATCAATCAAGCAGGAAGTAGGGTATTACCTCGATAGAGAGGGCCCGAACCTGGGTAACATCGTGTCCCCTGTCTCTTGTTACCCATCGATCCATGACACACAGCTTGGGACCCCTACCCGAGATCTGCCGATTTTGACACCGACAATGGTGCTTTCGTTGAGAGTTCCGTTGTGTGATCGGCAAAGGATCGATGGCTCGTCTGCAGATTAACTATGGTGTCGGCATCTTCGTCACCGGCTTGACTGGTCACCTCGGCTTGACCGAACCCTTGCTTCATCGAGCTGATGTCCATCACGCCGAACTACTTCAACACCTCAGCTGACATGGCAGGTGCAACATCTCCTCACCGACCTGCTCCGTCTCCTCTCTAGACCGGGGGCTTCGTCATCCCTTCATCGACCTACTCCGGAGACTTCGGCTTTGTCAACCGACCACCTTCATCATGTTAGCTAGACCAGGAGCTTTGCCTCGGCAAGCCAACCTTTGCCAGCATCGCCATGTCGCCGCTCCATCGCTCACCAGGCAATGGGTGTGCGGATCAAGTCCCAATTTCGGGAGCAACCTTTTTTTAGATTGCTACAACAGATAAACCAGGTGTTATTAATCCTAGTAATTTTTTCTTGCTTGGGTTTATTTTTCTAAAAAGTTATTACTCTAGTTTGTTCCATCATCTTTACACAGGTCTGTCAAATGATGGCCACATTAACGATGGTTGCGCGATGGTTTGGTATGTTTCCCGTCCGTAGTTCGGCGAACGCCGCATCTAGAGCCCGGACCGCCCTGCAAATTCAGGCTTTGTCACGCCTTCACTGTGTCACACCGACGCCCTGCATCGACATTGGCTTCGGCGCCAGGCCACATCTTTTTAAATAAATTATTTTTGCTTAAAGCAATTATATAAGGCTTATATATATTTATTATTATTATTTCCTGGACCGCACTGTTTTATGTGTGCAGGTAATCGATTTTGACTGCATTACGCGGTCACTACTCCGGAGTGCCGAACCCCTTGCTCGGACACCTCGGGCCTGGGGGCTGGGTCCTCGGCCATGCTGAGGACTGCGAACCTTGTCGGATCTGTCACAGATCAATGGGCGTCTTCATCCCGCCACAAGCCCGAACCGTGTCATCACCGGCGAGCGCATTAACCAGCTAAGTCGCTTTCATGCTCAGAAACTTTCAGTTTTAAATTTTGTTCGGTTCAACCAAGCATTATACTTTTTTGGCAAAAAATTGTTTGTGAAAAACTTCCTTGTCAAAACTAACTTTGTGACACACAAATTCAAATACCCCGTTTACTTTGGGGCTTCCTTTATGAAGCCTTTCCTCTTGCATATGATTATACTTGTATGGCTTCGTTCCTTGTTCGTGTATTACACCACAATATGCACTATGTTGACTTAAGTGTTCCGCAAGCTGGGTTGCCTTGCTCTTGTGTTTAGCCCTACGTTCCCGATTGTTCGGCTAGGGAGTAAAGGGAGCACCTCTGCGATTGTCACGATCGGGTCATCCGAGCTCGGACCTCAGACTGGGTGAAGCCGAAAGGTAGTACTCTTATTGTTGTCAATCATGGTCGGCACACAATGGAACTCATGGATACAAAAAATCTATTGCACAAGTCTCATAGTAACAATGAGAAACCGAAGAAAGGTATCGGTGGGGGGGCGGTACTATTTTCTTCGAAGATGCTTCTTACACTTCATCAGTAATATAGCATAAGTTCCCTGAGCGCGCTTTGTCTGTTACAGCCTTATGGCCTGATTACCTGGTTATCGGCAACACCGTCGATATTCTCGACAGGTGGAGTACATAACACTTTTCGGCCCTTGACTAAAGAGGGAGAAGCCGATGGTCGGTTAAGACGCGTTTAAAGTTCGTGTGGACACATATATGATATAAGTACTTCGGTACATACAATCATTATACATAAAATTCTTTTACCCAAGTCACTTGGGGGCTCTTAAATTTATATGAGCTGTTTCATAGTAAATGTGTTTTCTTCTTGGTCATCGCAAAGTCTTTTTCTACCACTCCTTTTTCGACTCGAGTGTATGATCAATAGCCAGATAGCCTGTCTTCTCTCTAAAAACCGCTCGAGTTTAGTTTGCTAAACTAGCCTCGGTGAAGTACTCCGCCTTCGGGATAAGGAGCTTGAAGTTGTAGGCTGACCCACTTGAACTCTTGAGATCGGATGTGTCATGTTAAAGCACGACAGAAGCACAATTTTTTTAGGACAAATTTCGGATTGGCACCGAACAGTTGATCTAGTTCGGACGTCAAATTTTTACTGAAGTTTTTTTGGTTTTCCAAGCCTATGGCACTTTTAAACTATTTGTGTGTTTCCAGCATAAGTCTCGCAGTGCAACGCCGTACACCTTTAGAGATTCGGCAAAAACATTCTCGGATATTGCTATATATGTATAGGTTTCGGATGGTCAATAGTTGGGTTGCCCGGCTCCCGTGCTTGCCTCCTACGGTCCGCTTTGTTCGGCTAGGTGCGCAAAGGGAGAACCACTGCGATTGTGCTTCCATCTAGCATGGTTAAGCGCCTCAGTGGAGAAAGCCGAAAACTGACTATCACAATACGCGTAAACTGGTCAGCGATCCAATGACTCATTAAACTATAAGATCGATAGAGGTCACCCCGTGTTAAATTACAGCGTTCATAACATTGGCCGAAGTGTTTACGGCTTGACCTCTACTGTCGCCGAACACTAACCGGGGGCTAGTTACCGGCCTCCCAACTTTAAGCTCCTATGACTAAGTGAAAGTTATAAAGCCCGGATATCTAATTGCCTCGTTTCCGCTAACACAACCTCCTTCGAGCATCAAGGCGTCGGCTAAGGGTTGTCTTGTTATTGTGGAAACACCCTGAGTAGTATCTACAAAGGGGTAGAAGCCGACGATGGGCCACTTTCAACTGATAAACGGTCGCAATGGAGTCAAAATAAGTATATATCATCAGCATTTGTATTCATTATACAAGCGCTTCCTTCCGTAATTATCGTTATATAAAGCCATGAATATGCATCAATTTGACTTAAGATTTTGGCCAAGTTGGGTTGCCTGGCTCCTGTGCTTACCCCTACGTTCCCAATTGTTTGGCTAGGCGGTAAAGGGATCACCTCTATGATTGTTACTACTGGGTCATCCGAGTTAGTACCTCAGACTGGGTGAAGCCGAAAGCTAGCAATCTCAAAGGTTCACTTTGGTCGGCAACAACGGAAGTGAAAATTTTGGTTCATTAATACCATAGAGTTCGAGAACTTTCCCCGAACTAAATCCTCAATATTTTTCTCCCACATTGAGCAAAGATGAGGTTTCATGATCATGGTCAGCATGATAAACCAAATAAAGGAACTGATAGCAGGACTATTTTCTTTGGAAGATGTTTCTTACGTTAAAAAGTAATATCACATATCTCTCTGCGTACCTTTGTTTATAAAACCATATGGCCAGATTGCCTTGTTTGCCGTAAATCTTTGCCCTTATAAAGGCTTTATAAAGTAGGACAAACCCTCCTTGGCTGCTGGCCGAGGAGGTTGAAGCCAATGGCCGGTCAACAAAGTTTTGTACAATACGGATTCAAGCATTAATGATGTAGAGTACTTGGATACATAGAATCATTACATATAATTTTTTATTTTACTATGGATATCGATCCTTAATTCGGCCACCCGTGTCCACATTAAGGCTCGGGGGCTATTGGTCTTCGGGCTTGTTATTTAAAACTATTAAAGGGGCACGTCGATCCCCTGATCCGGTGTTGCCACCCGACCCGTGTCTCGGGGGCTACTGTGTTGCCTGTTCAATGTAGAAAATTCAAAGTGCTTAGTGTTTGGCTTGACCGAACTATGGGCAAACGCGTCTTTGGACAACAATAGGTACCATCTGGACATATCTGGCGTCAAGCTAATATATTGCGGCAACTTCTCAAGACCCTTCCTCAAGGGCCCGTTCGCCGATCACTATTATCTCTAATATATTACAATGCATTTCTATTCCTACGTATGCTGCCGAGCTAGGAGTTGATCCTCAGGCCAATTTCGCACATCGACCTGAGTCTCAGGGGCTACTAGGATCAGCGGTTTCATGTTTTCCTTCAGGTGCATCTCGGGTTTTAGACTGACACACACCTTGAGGACTACTGGATATACATATACCGGCTATATATTTCGACAGAGAATAAATTGCACCAGTCAAAAATATTCACCAAAAATCAGCCCACGGTCGGGGTGGTGCACCAACTCGGAAGTAGTCCGGCATAAAGCTCGGGCGCCAGTGGCTAGCTCCGTAAAGGGCATTTCCGGCATTAAGCTCGGCTAAACTCCTTCAACTTTTTTCAACCAAGGTGATCTATGACACCTCGGATATAGTCCAGCGTTGGAGCTCGGATGCAGTCCGACGTTGGAGCTTGGACATAGTCTGGCGTTGGAGCTCAGATACATTCCAGCGTTGGAGCTCAGAAGCAGTCCGACGTTGGTGCTTGGCTGCAAAAGATACCTCAAATGCAGTCCGGCGTTGGGGCTCGGATGCAAGAGGACACCGCCGCACGGGAACAACTTCAAACCCGAGGTGTGGCGTAAAAAATTACAAGGTATTATCAAAGGCCGAGAACTTAAATGGGCTCCTCGGATATCCGACGTGTGAACTCTCCGAATTCACCTCGGTGATCCTCAAGATCGAAGAGAAGATTTGGTGAACTAGTTTTCAAGACCGATGACTAAAGATGAAGAATAGTTTGGAATAATCAAGGAGCGTACACAACTTGAAGACCGGTTCAGGGGGCTACTGACAGTGTCCTGGACTAGGGGGTACTCACCACGTCGTCTCCCAATCAGTTAGATTGGGTCGAGGACCCCCATGGTTGTATACTCATGGGCCAGTTCGGACAGATAATGCGTACACGAGGATGATTCCACAAGACTTGGTGATCAATACAACGACTCCTCCACCGGTGTATTCCGCTAGGACTATTGTTATCCTAGGCCTCTGGTACATTATATAAACCAAGGCTAGGCTAGTCGATAGGGGGGCTAGATCATTATGACATTACTCATCATACCTCTAGGGTTTAGACCACACCATATGATCTCGAGGTAGATCAACTCTTGTAATTGTATATTCATCAAGATCAATCAAGCAGGAAGTAGGGTATTACCTCGATAGAGAGGGCCCGAACCTGGGTAACATCGTGTCCCATGTCTCCTGTTACCCATCGATCCACGACACACATCTTGGGACCCCCTACCTGAGATCTGTCGGTTTTGACACCGACAGTGCCCACGCTGGAGCCTGAGGCTCGACGGCAAGGACTAGGGGCATGTCTTCTACTGCGGGGGCAGCTTCTTCGACGGCGGGGACCGGGGGCCCCTCCGGAGGCTGCTGCCCCTCGGCAACTTGGGGTACCCGGCAACTTCTTTGCCAGCAGCTCCTGGGAGATCTGCGGGAAAGTACTTGCCGAGCCCTACCTTCTTTTGCTTGTTCTATCCTACTGAGGGTTCTACGGATGGCTGAGCTAATTGGAGCACGAAGGTACCTGGTTCCACAGGTACTTGAGGGTGGCACGCTTCGACAAGTTGTTGGCGACGTTGTTCTCTGCTCGAGGAACATGCTCCGCTTGCGGACCATCAAAGGGCTCTTCCAACTTCCTCACTTCATCCACGTAAGCCTCCATCAATGGGCTCTGATAATTCTTGTTAACTTTCCCGACAACAAGTTGTGAATCTCCTCTGATAATAAGCTTCATGATCCCGAGGTTTATCGTGATCCTGAGACCGGGGAGCAGCCCCTCATATTCTGCGGTGTTGTTTGTCGACCTCTTTCGGGGGAAGTGCATCTGGATCACGTACTTGAGGCGTTCTTTGGTGGGCGCGAAGAGCAACACGCCGACACCTGCACCTTGTAACGAGATGGCTCCATCGAAGTACATAGTCCAATGAGTACTTGCCTCTTTGCCGGGAAGGGTGGTTTCTTGAACTCCTTCGTCGGGCGTGGATGTCCATTCTACTATGAATTCCGCCAAGGCTCTGCTCTTGATCGTTGAGGTGCTCTCGAACTTAAGGCCAAAGCTTGACAACTCCAACACCCACTCCACAATCCTCCTGGTTGCATCTGGGTTATGCAAGATGCGTTGCAAAGGGAGGCGTGTGACGACAGTGACTTCATGTGCTTGGAAGTAATGACGCAGCTTTCTGGAGGCCATAAGGATGTCGAAAAGCAATTTCTGCATCCCAGAATACCTTGACCTAGCCCCCTACAAGAGGGAGCTGACAAGGTAGACTGGGTCCTGCATCACCTTCTTCTTCTGCTTTACCTCGCTTACTTGCGCAGACACTGCCTTGCCAGGATCGGATCCTGTCGGGGGCTCTCCCTTGCCGGGGTCAGATCCTGGCAGGTCCAGTTCCTCTCCTATGGGCCTTGTTGCTGCTGTCACCTTGTAACGCCCCGGATCCGATGCGCCAGGTGTCTGCGAGTTATTCACCGTCGTTGCCATGTCATTTGCTTGCGTGTTGCACTTTGTCTTGTCATCATGTGCATTGCATTGCATTGCATACGTGTTTATCTCTTGCATCTGAGCATTTTCCCCGTTGTCCGTTTTGCGATCCGGCACTCCTATGCCCTCTGGCGTCCCCCTTTCGTCTCTTGTTGTGAGCGGGTGTTAAACTTTCTCAGAATGGACCGAGTCTTGCCAAGCGGCCTTGGTATACCACCGGTAGACCGCCTGTCAAGTTTCGTGCCATTTGGAGGTCGTTTGGTACTCCAACGGTTAACCGAGTTAGCCCGAAAGCCTCTTTCTCCTTGCAGCCCAACACCCCTCCAAAGTGGCCCAAAACCCATCTAACTCCCCTCCATGCTCTCGGTCGTTCGATCACTATTGCGTGGCCGAAAACCGCTCCTCATTTGGACTCTCCTAGCTCCCTCTATCTATATATATGCCCTCCCCCCAAAAATTCGCGGATGAAAACCCTAGTTCCATTCCTTCCGCGCCGCCGGACATGTCCGCCTGGCGACCGGACGTGTCCGCCCCGCTCCCTCCGTCCAATCCCATCCCGCCACGTGGCCGCCGTCGCCGTCTGCTGCCCGCGGCCCGCCCAGGCCCGCGCGGCCGCCCGAGCGCCCCGTGCCCCGCCGCCGCTCGCCCCGCTCGCCCTCCACCGCCGGCTCGCCTTGCCGTCCGCGCCTCCTCCTCCCTGACCGGATCCAGCCGCGGGAGGGCTAGATCCTCCTCAGCCGGCCCTTCTCCGGCCATCCCCACCAACTCCGGCGAGTCTCCGGCGATCCTCGACATCCGTGCAGTACGAAGGTTGACATTTCGCCTTCCCCGAATTGTTGTCCCCGATATTTTTGTAATTTTCATGTCATGTTCGTCATGCCGTATCTCCGCATCCGTAGCTCCGTTTCGTGCGTGTAATATGTCAAATTGTTCGTCTCAACGAGTACATCATTTCATTCCATTGAATCATATTCATTTGAGGTCATCCTGATGCCTGAATCGTCATTGTAAGAGTGCTTCATGATGTTTTCTGCTGTCTGTTAACAGAACGAGCTCTTTTGTCATTTTTGCCATGATTGATGTGTGCATCCTATGAGGTTGATGTCTACATGTGTTTTGATCTATGTTATGTCTTCTTTACAGTGGTGTTTGCCATGTATATTTGTGATCAATGTGGTGACTAGCACAAGCATGCAAACATCCATCTATGCCCCTGGTTGCATTTATAGCTTGCTATAGATTGTTTATATCTTGCTCCAAAGTTGCTTGATAATGTTGCTGTCAGCCTGTTAACATTAAGTTCAGTTGTTGCCATGTGTTTTCCTAGTGTTCCATGCACCCTATGACCTTGCTATTGCCATGCTTAGCTTCACAAATATGCCTTCTTACTGTTGGTTGCCTTGCCATGCCATGTTTTGCTATGTAGTGAGTTGCACAAGCTCATTAACATGCCTTCATAATTCTGTTTCTGCCATGTTTGAATCTGTATTATAACTTGCTATGTTTACGTGGGTGCCATCATATTTTCTGATCCTTTTTGGCTCATGGTCAGTAAGGGACTTTTGATCTATGCAATTAGTAGATTCATGCCATGCCTTTGTTTGTCATTATAAGTTCCTGTAACATGTTGTTTGATAGCTCTAAACATTGCATCGTGATGTTATTTTCTACAAAGTTTGAAACTGTTATTACTTGCAATCTTACCATGTGTGTTTGAGCTTGTTCTAGTGATTTCTGGAGATAGCTCAGTGTTCATGTTTTGTAATGCTTTACCTATACATCATGTCCATGCCTTTTGTTATCATGTTGGGGTGCTGTAGCTTATTGTTTTGATGCTTGCAATATGCCTAGTTGTTGTTTTGGACAGCTTGTCCTTTAAACTTGCTTCATGTGTGTGTGTTGAACCGTTGCTCCGTTTTGAGTGTGCTCTATATGAAACTTGCTTGCTTTTGCATATAGTTTCATATTATCATGTTGCAGCCTTGTTTTGAGGTGTTTGCTTGATGTTTGGGTGCATTTTGCATCAATGCCATGTTTTACTTGTTTTGCTCATATCTTCTAGGCCGTAGCTCCGAACTAAATGAACTTTATATGTAACTTGACTAGAATCTCGTGTAGCTCATCTTTGTTCATCTTAACTTGCTGTTTAACAACTTGAACATAAGGTTTATTCAGATCTGGACCAATTTCGAAATATGCATCTGAGGACTTACCGGAATTGTTATATGTTGTTCCCGGCCTCATTTAAACTTGCCTTGATGTGTTGCTCTTGTTTGCATCATCTCTTGCCATGAGTAGCTTTGTGTAGCTTTGTCATGGATCATACTTGGTTGAGCATCATGCCTTGTTCTTGTGTGGTGTGTTTACTATGTTGTGTGCTTCTTTTCGATAGTTCCTGTTTCGTTGTGATCGTAAGGATTCGTTCATCTACGCTTGGTTCGGCTTCATCCGTTCATCTTCTTCATGGACTCGTTCTTCTTCCTTGCGGGATTTCAGGCAAGATGACCGCTACCCTGGATCTCACTACTATCATTGCTATGCTAGTTGTTTCGTTCTATCGCTATGCTGTGCTACCTATCACCTGTTTATCAAGCCATCCCAAATTGCCATGTCAGCCTCTAACCTTTGACACCTTTCCTATGCAAACCGTTGTTTGGCTATGTTACCGCTTTGCTCAGTCCTCTTATAGCGTTGCTAGTTGCAGGTGAAGTTGAAGATTGCTCCATGGTGGACAGGATTTTAGTTGGGATATCACAATATCTCTTATATTATTAATGCATCTATATACTTGGTAAAGGGTGGAAGACTCGGCCTTTTGCCTAGTGTTTTGTTCCACTCTTGCCGCCCTAGTTTCCGTCATACCGGTGTTATGTTCCCGGATTTTGCGTTCCTTACGCGGTCGGGTGATTTATGGGACCCCCATGACAGTTCGCTTTGAATAAAACTCCTCCAGCAAGGCCCAACCTTGGTTTTACCATTTGCCTCACCACCACCTATCCTTTCCCTTGGGTCGGCCAACCCAAGGGTCATCTTTATTTTAGCCCCCCCCCCCCGGGCCAGTGCTTGTCTAAGTGTTGGTCCGAACCGAGCCGCCTGCGGGGCCCCCTCGGGGCAACTCGAGGTCTGGTTTTACTCGTAGCCTGTCTCATCCGGTGTTGCCCTGAGAACGAGATATGTGCAGCTCCTATCGGGATTGTCGGTGCATCGGGCGGTCTTGCTGGTCTTGTTTTACCATTGTCGAAATATCTTGTAAACCGGGATTCCGAGTGTGATCGGGTCTTCCTGGGAGAAGGTCTATTGCTTCGTTGATCGCGAGAGCTTGTCATGGGCTAAGTTGGGACACCCCTGCAGGGTATAATCTTTCGAAAGCCGTGCCTGCGGTTATAGGCAGATGGGAATTTGTTAATGTCCGGTTGTAGATAGCTTGACACCAGATCCGAATTAAAACGCATCAACCGTGTGTGTAGCCGTGATGGTCTCTTTTTGGCGGAGTACGGGAAGTGAACACGGTTTCTGGGTTATGTTTGACGTAAGTAGGAGTTCAGGATCACTTCTTGATCATTGCTAGCTTCACGACCGTTCCGCTTGTTCTCTTCTCGCTCTTATTTGTGTATGCTAGCCACCATATATGCTTAGTCGCTGCTGCAGCCTCACCACTTTACCCCTTCCTTTCCCATTAAGCTTTGCTAGTCTTGATACCCATGGTAGTGGGATTGCTGAGTCCTCGTGGCTCACAGATTACTACAACAACAGTTGCAGGTGCAGGTTATGCGATGATCATGACGCGAGAGCGATGCTTGCTTGCGTTGAGTTCTTCTTCTGCTTCTTCGATTAGGGGATAGGTTCCAGGTCGGCAGCCTGGGCTAGCAGGGTGGATGTCGTTTGAGTTTCTATTTGTGTTTCATCCGTAGTCGGATGATGATCTTATGTATGATGATGTTGTATTCATGTGGCATTGTATGCCTTATGTATGTATCCCCATATATTATGTAATGTTGATGTAATGATATCCACCTTGCAAAAGCGTTTCAATATGCGGGTCTATCCTTGGTGGGACCTTCGAGTTCCTTTTGGATAGGGTCACATATTGGGCGTGACACACCTCTTCCTCGACTTCTCTCTGCGCCACTAGCGCAGCACCAACCACTTGATTTGTTGCCGCCAGGTATAGCAGCAACAACTCTTGTGGCTTGGGCGCGACCAGTATTCGTGTAGAGGAGAGGTATCTCTTTAAGTCCTACAGTGCTGCCTCTACCTCCGGGGTCCATTTCATTGGACCTGCCTTTTTGAAAATCTTGAAAAAGGGGAGAGCATGCTCAGTGGACTTAGAGATGAACCTGCTCAGGGCGGCGATGCAGCCGGCAAGCCTTCGGACATCTTTGACCCATTGAGGGAGTCCCGGATTAAGGGGTCCTCGGACAGCCGGACTATATACATTGGCCGGACTATTGGACTATGAAGATACAAGATAGAAGAATTCGTCTCGTGTCCGGATGGGACTCTCCTTTGCATGGAAGGCAAGCTTGGCGATTCGGATATGTAGATTCCTTTCTCTGTAACCAAATTTGTACAACCCTAGCCCCCCCGGTGTCTATATAAACCAGAGGGTTTAGACTTCTAGGGTTTAGCTACAACAATCATAACCTCATAGGCTATACTTCTAGGGTTTAGCCATTACGATCTCGTGGTAGATCAACTCTTGTAAAACTCATATTCATCAAGATCAATCAAGTAGGAAGTAGGGTATTACCTCCATAGAGAGGGCCCAAACCTGGGTAAATATCGTGTCCCCTGTCTCCTGTTACCATTAGCCTTGGATGCACAGTTAGGGACCCCCTACCTGAGATCCATCAATTTTGACACCGACATTGGTGCTTTCATTGAGAGTTCCGCTACGTCGTCACCTGAAGGCTTGATGTCTCCATCAATCATCTACAACAACTCAGTCCAGGGGCGATCTTCCTCCCCAGACAGATCTTCGTACTCGGCGGCTTCGCACTGCGAGCCAACTCGCTTGGCCATCTAGAGTAGATCGATAACTACGACCCTGGCCATCAGGTCGGATTTGGAAGCCTGAATTTTGTGGCCGATATCCGTGAAGACTTGATCTTCGACGGGTTCGAGCCCATAAGGGCTGTCCCTGGCCACCATGATAAACAGGACCTAGATCTGTCATCTGGCCGTGTGTAGGAGATAGCGCCTGTGACTGCCCTGGCCCTAGAGCCGGAGCGGACTGCGTCATCCGAAGATGGGATGCTTAACCCCGCCATGGAGGCTGCAAACTCAGTGGCGCTCGAGACGCACACAGACCCAACATCGAGCTGGGCTTGTGTCACCGGAACCTCGGACTCGTCTCCAGCCATGGGTTCCGGACCGTGTTCATCCACGTCCATTGAACCTGATTGGGCGCCGGTCTTGGAGTTCAGCTCCGCGAACATCTCCCAGCACTCGCCTTTTGGCGATGTGTTAAGCTCATTGAAATCCCTCTCCTTGTGAGGGGACTCTCGGCCGAACTATGTCCGGCTCGAATGGTAAGCGTACGACAAAGAACTTCGTTTCCCAACCACCACCCACTTCATTGCCACCGTCGAGGACTTAACCGACACGCTTGATTACGGCTCCGAGGACATCGACGGTATGGACGACGATGCCAGAGAAGAGTAGGCACAAAAACCACCACCTTTAGGGCAGTGGACAGCTACATCATCATACGATATATACATGGTGGACACATCTAAGGAGAATGAGGCCGACGTCTATAACATCATGCATGTCGATGAACTTCCTAAGCGCCGGCGTCCCAAGCACCTACCTCAATCCGACAAAAGGAAAAACAACAACATTGTCACGGACGATGATGATAATCTGAACTAAGCCGAGGACCCAGCAGACCCAGCGTTGGAGCAGGGCGTGTGAGGGGACGTCGAATACAGTCCGGAGATGTTGTCCAACCATAGCAACGCCGAAGATAGCAACTACCAACCTGTCTCTGAAGAGGAGATCAGCCTGGGCGTTGACGAGATCGTCCTCCCAGAAGAACCATTAGAACAAGAATGCCTCCACCAAACGCTAGTCGCCACTTCAAGGAACCTCAGAGTGAAGACGAGGACGAACCTCGCCAGCTAAACACAGGGGGACAGAAGAATTTTCCACCAGAGATCAAAACAGTGAACATGATCTATGTCACTCATATCCCAAAGAGGGAGCGCAAATGTGCACTCCGAGATGTCTACACGATGGAGCCCGTCGTCCCCAAATTCAAACCATGGTCGGCCTGCCTGATCACCTTTGATCGCAGGGATCATTGCTACGTCTTGAGCTTGCGTTGGTTTTCCTTGAAGAGAAAAAGGTGATGCAGCACAGTAGCGTAAGTATTTCCCTCAGTTTTTGAGAACCAAGGTATCAATCCAGTAGGAGGCTCCTCAAAAGTCCCACGCACCTACACAAACAAAGAACTCGCAACCAACACGATAAAGGGGTTGTCAATCCCTTCACGGCCACGCGATAAAGGGGTTGTCAATCCCTTCACGGCCACTTGTGAAAGTGAGATCTGATAGAGATAATATTATAAGATAAATATATTTTTGGTATTTTATGATATAGATTGGAAAAGTAAAGATGCAAATAAAAGTAGATTGAAAGCTTATATGATAAAAGATAGACCCAAGGGCCATAGGTTTCACTAGAGGCTTCTCTCGAGATAGCATAAGTATTACGGTGGGTGAACAAATTACTGTCGAGCAATTGATAGAAAAGCGAATAATTATGAGATTATCTAGGCATGATCATGTATATAGGCATCACGTCCGTGACAAGTAGACCGACTCCTGCCTGCATCTACTACTATTACTCCACACATCGACCGCTATCCAGCATGCATCTAGAGTATTAAGTTCATAAGAACAGAGTTACGCATTAAGAAATATGACATGATGTAGAGGGATAAACTCATGCAATACGATATAAACCCCATCTTTTTATCCTCGATGGCAACAATACAATACGTGCCTTGCTGCCCCTGCTGTCACTGAGAAAGGACACCGCAAGATTGAACCCAAAGCTAAGCACTTCACCCATGGCAAGAAAGATCAATCTAGTAGGCCAAACCAAACCGATAATTCGAAGAGACTTGCAAAGATAACGCAATCATACATAAAAGAATTCAGAGGAGATTCAAATATTTCTCATAGATAAACTTGATTATAAACCCACAATTCATCGGATCTCGACAAACACACCACAAAAAGAGTTACATCGAATAGATCTCCACAAGAGAGGGGGAGAACATGGTATTGAGATCCAAAAAGAGAGAAGAAGCCATCTAGCTAATAACTATGGACCCGAAGATCTGTGGTAAACTACTCACAACTCATCGGAAGGGCTATGGTGTTGATGTAGAAGCTCTCCGTGGTCGATTCCCCCTCCGGCGGAGCGCCTGCGAAGGATCCAAGATGGGATCTCGCGGATACAGAAGGTTATGGTGACGGAAATATTTCTTTGGTGGCTCCCTAGATGTTTTCGGGGTACGTGGGTATATATAGGAGGAAGAAGCATGTCGGTGGCCGCCCGAGGGGCCCACGAGATAGGGGGGCGCGCCCTATAGGGGTGGGCGCGCCCTCCACCCTTGTGGCCGCCTCGACCTCTTCTTGGCTTGCACTCCAAGTCCTCTGGATCACGTCTGTTCCAAAAATCACGGTCCCGAAGGTTTCATTCCATTTGGCTCCGTTTGATATTCATTTTCTTCAAAATACTGAAATAGGCAAAAAACAGCAATACGGGTTGGGCCTCCAGTTAGTAGGTTAGTCCCAAAAATGATATAAATGTGTAAAATAAAGCCCATAAACATCCAAAACAGGTAATATAATAGCATGGAACAATAAAAAATTATAGATACATTGGAGACGTATCAAGCATCCCCATGCTTAATTCATGCTCGTTCTCGAGTAGGTAAATGATAAAAACAGAATTTTTTATGTGAATGCTACCTAGCATAATTCTCAATGTATTTCTCTTTAATGTGGCATGAATGTTCGAATCCAAATGATTCAAAATAAAATTTCATATTGATATAAGAAATAGTAATACTTCAAGCATACTAATAAAAGTAATAATGTCTTCTCAAAATAACATGGCTAAAGAAAGTTCATCTCTACAAAATCATATAGTTAGGCCATGCTTCATTTTCGTCACACAAAAATGTTCCCAAATTCTACACCCCCGATGACAAGCCAAGCAATTGTTTCGTACTTAAATAATCTCAAACTTTTTCAACCTTCACGCAATACATGAGCGTGAGCCATGGATATAACACTATGGGTGGAATAGAATAATGATGGGGATTGTGTGGAGAAGACAAAAAGGAGAAAGTCTCACATTGACGAGGATAATCAACGGGCTATGGAGATGCCCATCAATTGATGTCAACATGAGGAGTAGGGATTGCCATGCAACGGAGGCACTAGAGCTATAAATGAATGAAAGCTCAACAAAAGAAAACTAGTGGGTGTGCATCCAACTTGCTTGCTCATGAAGACCTAGGGCATTTGGGGAAGCCCATCGTAGGAATATACAAGCCAAGTTCTATAATGAAAAATTCTCACTAGTATATGAAAGTGACAACATATGAGACTCTCTATATGAAGAACATGGTGCTACTTTGAAGCACAAAATATGAGACTCGCTATATGAAGAACATGGTGCTACTTTGAAGCACAAAATATGAGACTCTCTATATGAAGAACATGGTGCTACTTTGAAGCACAAGTGTGGAGAAGAGATAGTAACATTGCCCCCTTTTTCTTTTATTCCTTTTTTTCTTTTATTTTTTTTCTTTTTTTTCTTTGGCCTTTTTTTTTCTTTGGCCTTTTTTTCTTTGGCCTTTTTTTTCTTTGGGGACAATGCTCTAATAATGATGATCATCACACTTTTATTGATTACAACACATGAATTACAAGTCGATACTAGAACAAGATATGAATCTATATGAATGCCTCCGGCGGTGTACCAGGATGGTGCAATGAATCAAGAGTGACATGTATGAAAAATTATGCATGGTGGCTTTGCCACAAATACGATGTCAACTACATGATCATGCAATGGCAATATGACAAAAGTAATGCGTGTCATAATGATAAACGGAATGGTGGAAAGTTGCATGGCAATATATCTCGGAATGGCTATGGAAATGCTATAAATAGGTAGGTATGGTGGCTGTTTTGAGGAAGATATAAGGTGGTTTATGTGTGATAGAGTGTATCATATCACGGGGTATGGATGCACCGACGAAGTTTGCACCAACTCTCAAGGTGAGAAAGGGCAATGCACGGTATCGAAGAGGCTAGCAATGATGGAAAGGTAAAAGTGCGTATAATCCATGGACTCAACATTAGTCAAAAGAACTCATATACTTATTGCAAAAATTTAGAAGTCATAAAAAACCAAGCACTACGCGCATGCTCCTAGAGGGATAGTTTGGTAGGAAAAGACCATCGCTCGTCCCCGACCGCCACTCATAAGGATGCACAATCCAAGGACACTTCATGTTTCAAATTTGTTACACAACTTTAACCATACGTGCATGCTACGGGACTTGCTAACTTCAACACAAGTATTCTTTAAATTCATAATCACCCAACTAGCATGACTTTAATATCACTACCTCCATATCTCAAAACAATTATCAAGTATCAAATTGATCATAGCATCCAATTCACTTCCTATGATAGTTTTTATTATACCCAACTTGGATGCCTACCATTCTAGGACCAATTTTATAACCATAGCAAATACCATGCTGTTCTAAGATACTGTCAAAATAATATAAGTGAAGCATGAGAGATCAACAATTTCTTCAAAATTAACCCACCGCCGTGCTCTAAAAGATATAAGTGAAGCACTAGAGCAAAAAATATCTAGCTCAAAAGATATAAGTGAAGCACATAGAGTATTCTAATAAATTTCAATCAAGTAGGCTTCTACCAAAAGGTGTGTACATCAAGGATGATTGTGGTAAACTAAAAAGCAAAGACTAATATCATACAAGCGCTCTAAGCAAAACACATATCATGTGGCGAATAAAAATATAGCTCCAAGTAAAGTAACCAATGAACAAAGACGAAAGAGGGGATGCCTTTTCGGGGCATCCCCAAGCTTAGGATTTTGCCACTCCTTATTCCATAGTCCATCAAATCTTTACCCAAAACTTGAAAACTTCACAACACAAAACTCAACAGGAAATCTCATAAGATCCGTTAGTGCAAGAAAGAAAAACCACCACATAAGGTAGTGTAATGAACTCATTCTTTGTTTTTATTGGTGTTAAACCTACTGTATTACAAGTTCTCTATGGTTTATACCACTTAATACTAGCCATAGATGCATCAAAATAAGCAAACAACACACGAAAGGCAGAATCTGTCAAAAACAGAACAGTCTGTAGCAATCTGTAACTTTCGGTTACTTCTGGAACTCCAAAAATCCTAACAAAATAGGAAGTCCTAATAAATTTGTCTATTGATCATAAGAAAAAATAATCAATGCAAAAACACGTTTCTGTGATTTATTGAATTTTTTCTCGTTAGCGCAAAGTTTCTGTTTTTCAGCAGAATCAAATTAACTCATACCATAGGTTATCCTATAGGTTCTACTTGGCACAAACACTAAATAAAACATGAAAACACATCTAAACAGAAAGTAGATGCAAAATTTATTACTATAAACAGGAACAAAAACAAAGAACATAAAGAAAATTGGGTTGCCTCCCAACTAGCGCTATCGTTTAACGCCCCTAGCTAGGCATAAAAGCGAAGATAGATCTAAGTAGTGCCATCTTTGATTTTCAGTTTTTTAGCAGAATCATGCTCAAATCCGGGAGGCTCTTTGCGTTTCCCTTCATACTCTGAAATTTTTAGATCTAAATAATCCAACCGCTTATTGCAAAGAGTAATCAACATATTCATGCGGTGAAGATTTCCGCTAACACTCTTAAGAGGTTCAACAGACTTTTGTAATATTTTTATTACTTCACAAATCTTTTCAAACACTTGATTTCTTCTACGGTAGGATGTGATCCCCCTTTTTGAGGTAGTGTTCCCACTATTCCCTCTATAATATCATGCGCAATACTGGGATCAATTTCAATAAAATTTCCTTTAGCAATGCAATCCAAGAGTTGTCTATGGGGCATATTTAACCGAACATAAAAATTGCAAAGTAGAATTCTAAAATTCACCTCTAAAGTGCAATTACGATAAGATCCCATCATCCTATACCAAGCATCTTTTAAGTTTTCTCCTTGCCTTTGCTTGAAGTGAAGAACTTCAAACTCGGGAGACATAGGAGCGGAAATGGGACTAGCCATAACGACAAGATAAACAATCTAACACACAAGCAAACAGAAAGAGGCAAGCAAAAGAGGGAGGAAGAAGAAGACAAGCGGAAAAGAGAGGAGATTGGGAAAGAGAGGGCGAATAAAACGGCAAGGGTGAAGTAGGGGAGAGGAAAACGAGAGGCAAATGGCAAATAATGTAAATGCGAGGGAGATGAGTTTGTGATGGGTACTTGGTATGTCTTGACTTGAGCGAAGACCTCCCCGGCAACGGCGCCAGAAATCCTTCTTGCTACGCCTTGAGCTTGCGTTGGTTTTCCTTGAAGAGGAAAGGGTGATGCAACATAGTACCGTAAGTATTTCCCTCAATTTTTGAGAACCAAGGTATCAATCCAGTAGGAGGCTCCTCAAAAGTCCCACGCACCTACACAAACAAACAAAGAACTCGCAACCAACGCGATAAAGGGGTTGACAATCCCTTCACGGCCACTTGCGAAAGTGAGATCTGATAGAGATAATATTATAAGATAAATATATTTTTGGTATTTTATGATATAGATTGGAAAAGTAAAGATGCAAATAAAAGTAGATTGAAAGCTTATATGATAAAAGATAGACCCGGGGGCCATAGGTTTCACTAGAGGCTTCTCTCAAGATAGCATAAGTATTACGGTGGGTGAACAAATTACTGTCGAGCAATTGATAGAAAAGCGAATAATTATGAGATTATGTAGGCATGATCATGTATATAGGCATCACGTCTGTGACAAGTAGACCGACTCCTGCCTGCATCTACTACTATTACTCCACACATCGATCGCTATCCAGCATGCATCAAGAGTATTAAGTTCATAAGAACAGAGTAACGCATTAAGAAAGATGACATGATGTAGAGGGATAAACTCATGCAATATGATATAAACCCCATCTTTTTAGCCTCGATGGAAACAATACAATACGTGCCTTGCCGCCCCTGCTGTCACTGGGAAAGTACACCGCAAGATTGATCCCAAAGCTAAGCACTTCTCCCATGGCAAGAAAGATCAATCTAGTAGGCCAAACCAAACCGATAATTCGAAGAGACTTGCAAAGATAACGCAATCATACATAAAAGAATTCAGAGGAGATTCAAATATTTCTCATAGATAAACTTGATCATAAACCCACAATTCATCGGATCTCGACAAACACACCACAAAAAGAGTTACATCGAATAGATCTCCACAAGAGAGGGGGAGAACATGGTATTGAGATCCAAAAAGAGAGAAGAAGCCATCTAGCTAATAACTATGGACCCGAAGATCTGTGGTAAACTACTCACAACTCATCGGACGGGCTATGGTGTTGATGTAGAAGCCCTCCATGGTCGATTCCCCCTCCGGCGGAGCGCCTGCGAAGGATCCAAGATGGGATCTCGCGGATATAGAAGGTTATGGTGACGGAAATATTTCTTTGGTGGCTCCCTGGATGTTTTCGGGGTACGTGGGTATATATAGGAGGAAGAAGCATGTCGGTGGCCGCCCGAGGGGCCCACGAGATAGGGGGGCGCGCCCTATAGGGGTGGGCGCGCCCTCCACCCTTGTGGCCGCCTCGGCTTCTTCTTGGCTTGCACTCCAAGTCCTCTGGATCACGTCTGTTCCAAAAATCACGGTCCCGAAGGTTTCATTCCATTTGGCTCCGTTTGATATTCATTTTCTTCAAAATACTGAAATAGGCAAAAAACAGCAATACGGGTTGGGCCTCCAGTTAGTAGGTTAGTCCCAAAAATGATATAAATGTGTAAAATAAAGCCCATAAACATCCAAAACAGGTAATATAATAGCATGGAACAATAAAAAATTATAGATACGTTGGAGACGTATCAATCATCCGACTAGTATCCGTCACGGGGGTTCGGCTGCCCTAGTGCTTGACCCAATAATCAACGGATACCACCTCACTCGAGTCTTCATGGACGGCGGCAGTAGTCTCAATCTGATATACCAGGACACTGTCCGCAAGATGGGGATAGATCCGTCAAGAATCAAGCCAAGCAGCACTACCTTTATTGGAGTTATACCAGGCATGGAAGCCCGCTGCACGGGCTCTCTAACATTGGATGTTGTATTCGGCTCCCCCGACAACTTTCAAAGCAAAGAACTAATCTTCGACATTGCTCCGTTTTGAAGCGACTATCATGCACTATTCGGTAGAAGGGCCTTTGCCCGTTTTAATGAAGTCCCGCATTATGCTTATTTAAAACTCAAAATGCCTGGACCACGTGGCGTCATCATGGTCAGCGGAAATATGGAGCACTCTCTTCGTATACGAAATACACAGCGGCCCTAGCAGTCGAACCACGAAACGGCCTATTCAAGCCAAGCAGCTCATCGGTGTTTAAGACCACGGACACAGCTAAACGTGTTTGGCGCACACCTCAGTGCGGCAGCTCAGATAAACCTGAGCTCGATTAGCAGCTACGCCCCCACCGACCGCCCCATAAGGAAATAGTGCATGTGCCATGTATACATAAATATACACTCAAAACTCCTCGGGAGGCGACGGGGGAACACTGCACACAAAAAGTCCATAGTTTGGCTAGACCCTATCGGGCTCCAGAAGCTATATTTCATGGTTCATTCAACGAACCAGCTTTACTTACGGCACACCAGATTCTTTTACCTGGTCTTTTCCTTTCTATAGATGGCCATCATATTATACCCTTCAAGGACACTTCGCAACGGAGACAAAGGCGCAGACGCGCAGCAGGGCCCCGCACTAAGGTTTCTTTTTTAGATTAAGACCTGGTGTAAACCTTTTTTATCTCTTTTTGTTTTATACTTTCCTGGCATGTAAAATGTCCAAGAAAGATATCGACATTATCTATAAATATACGGCTTGTTGTACTAAAGTGGATGTTATAGAAGGAGCTTGGTTCGTGTTGTGTTTTGAGATTCATGCTCTCACCACCTGCGCTCTTCCCCCACGTCAGATTGCCATACGTGCCTTGATACCAGGGTCTATCACTAGGGGCTATATTCAGCCTGGTGTATATTGAAAAGTCTGGACACCTGTAGGGAGTGTTCGGCGTTGCGAGTTTGGCCTTATATGCATGAGCTCCGAATCATGTCTTTGGTCAATAGTTGGGTTGCCCAGCTCCTGTGCTTACTACCTTACGTTCTTCTATATCAGCTAGGGTAGTAAAGGGGGAACTACTGCGATTGTGTCCTGGCTCGTCCGGATGAGCACCTCAGTAGAGAAAGTCAAAAACTGACTGTCATGATGCGGCGAGAGCTGGTCAACCATCCAACAACTCATCGGAATCTTCACGATTCCCTCTGTGTTAAACGAAGGACCATCCTTCTGGTCATGTATGTACACGCACCGTATTCGGATAACCGCGGACATACCAGGGGCTATGTAGTAGCCTCACCATCAAACTCCTATGGCTACGTGAAAGTGTTAAAGCTCTATACTCCGATTGCCTAGTTCGCCACACTAACACCTCCTTAATGGACCAAGACGTTGGGTCAAGTGTGATAAAGTGCTTTTCCGAACACCCCCTGCGTTATACGCGAGGGGGCTGAAGCCGACGACTGCAAACTTTCAGATTGTATATATAAAAAAGACGGCCGCACAGGAGGCACCAAAACTTTTCGGGCAAAAGTATAAAAATACAGCCTCAAATATATCATAATATTGTTATTACAATTTTGACACACCTTACTCGAGCATAATATTTTTCGAGCACTGGCCCTCTATTAAGAGGGAACCCTCTAGGACATCTTCAAAGTAATGTTCTGGCATGTTAAGGTCCTTGCCTTTGGATGGACTGTGCTCTGCAATATCGGTGGCCTTCATCTTCGCCCAATATATCTTGACACGGGAAAGGGCCATCCGTGCACCTTCTATGCACGTTGACCGCTTCATAGCATCGATACGCGGCACCACATTAATAAGTCGCTGCACCAAACCGAAATAACTATTCGGAATGGGTTCAGTTGGCCATAGCCGGACTATGACGTCCTTCATGGCAGTGCCGGACATACTGTGGAGCTCGGCCCACTGGGCCATCTGTTCGTTCAAGAGTGGATGCTTCGGCGCGTCAAATTGTGACCAAAATAGCTTTTCCATCGCATGTCCTTCTTGCGTGTGGAAAAATTGATTCGCATCGACAGCACTCTTTGGCAGGTCCATAAAGGCATCTGGAGAACTCCACAGTTGATTAAGCGGCGCATACTTCTTATCACCTAACTTAGTTTGCAATAAAAAGGGCTTTCCAGCTGCGATCTCCCCAGCTTGTCGGATCTCCTCCCGAGATGCTCTATACTCAGACCGGGCTTCCTTCGCCTCTTGTAAGGCCTTGTCAAGATCGACCGCTGTGGCTTTGTTATCTTTCTCAAGAACTTGGCATTGGCTAGTGGCATTCCTCAGATCAAGTGCCATGGTAGATATCCTCTCCTTGCACTGATGCCGAGCAGTCTACTTGACTTTTAATTAGGAGGCTACCTTTTCGGCAGCCGCATTACTCAACCTGGCTTGCTCCTTGGCCCCGGCAAGTTCCGCCCGAAGGGTTTCAACAGCGGCGGCACTATCTGCAGTTATGCATATAGAAATAATCAGTATCACACTCATTTTATAATACTAGCTTGTACGGAACGCCCCAAAGACATACCCTGGACCTCACCGAGCTGGCTGTTAATAAGCGTGATGTTATCATCCGCCACATCAACTTTCTGCTTCAGATGTGTACCTCGGTAGCTTGGGCAGTCGCAACGGATGTAACAACCTGTGTTTCAATTAGTCAGATCATTTCCTGGGCATATATTTTTGATCCTCTGATCGCATCCCTTTGGATGTCAACCAGAGTCTCGGGGGCTACTATCTATACACAGGCGCAATTTGCACTTATAATATAACTAAAATTACACTACGTATCTCGAAGCCTCTTAGTAGGCTAGAAAAGGCTTCATTTAATCCGCTCTTCACGGACCGAACTCTTTCAAACACCGTACCCATCAAGGTACGATATTCCTCTGAGACGGAGGCATGTCACAATATGTCCATCAATGTATCCGGCGCCTTCGGATCTGGAACAAGTAGCGTCATTTCTTGGACATTGGATAGTTCGGAACTTTTTTTGTTCCCTGTAGGGGCCACACACCTCAGACCATGGGCGGCCAAAGTATTACCTTCGGCCCCAGTCTTAACTGCCCCTTGTGCCACTCACAGATCGGGAAAGATCCTCTGGGACGACACCTCGGTGTCGTCTGCCTTATCAGGCAGGGAGATCTGTGGAGGCGTCTCGCTCTCCATCATTTCTGGAAGTAGATCCCCCGAACAGGATGACTGTTGAGGAGGGCTGCGTGCCGAACTACAAACATGTGTTTAAAATATTACCTTATAGCCAGGAAAGAACGGGACATGTTTAAAAACACCCTATTTCACTTACGATTCGGCTAAGGGCGCCTCTTTACGGGGTGACTGCGTGTCAGCAGTGTCACAGCCCCAGATCAACCTTGCTTGACTTTGCCTGCTCATCATGTCATCATGTTTAAATTACTAAGAAACTTGAAATGGGGATGTTGAAACCCTAGCACTAAATGAATTCAACTAGGGCTTACTAAAATATTTTCAATGAAACCAAAATGCCCTTCATAAATGTTCACCATCTTTGGTCCTGACTAAACCCTCTGCCAAAAATGGTTTCATATTTTTGGAGGCTATTTTGGATTTTTGAATTAAATCATATTGTATTTGACTTTGGGCATTTAAACGTTATAAATAATTTAAATGCTCAAATAATATTGGAATTATTTGTGGGACACTGAAATAATTCATAAAGTGCTCATGAATATTTTCAGGATTTATAAAATTGATTTGGTTTTTAAAACTGGATCAAAACAAACTACAAAAATAGAAATAAAAGAGAGAGAGAGAAGGACTACCTGGCGCTTACCTACAGCCCAGATGCCCACTACTGTGCGGCCCAGCCCACCAGGGGCATACCTGTCTTCAACCTCTGCCTACTGGCAGAGGCAAGCCGAGCACGGCACCCGCGCGTGCCAGCACGCAGCTGCCTCCCTGCCTGGCTGCCTCCTCCTCCCCCTGGATATCTCCCGCAATGCCACACACCCCCCTGGCCCCTCCCACTCTCTCCCTGTGCTCCTCCCCCTCCTCTGTTTCTCTCTCGCGCGCAGCCCGAGCGCGGCCATCGCCGCCGTCCGCACCACCGCAGCCATAGCCGACCCCATGCTTCTCCGTGCTGACCCTGTCGTCCGCCTCGACGCCGTGAAGTTTCCCCTCAACAAGCGCAAGCCCGGACGCCCTGCAACACCGACATCACCGTTGCCTTCCTCCTCGGGCTCCGACCACCACTATCGTCGATTCGCCGCACGCAGGACGCCCCCGAGCCCGCCAAGCTTCTCTCCGACCTTGCTGTGAGCCCCACTCCGTTTCCCCTTCCTTGTTTTGCTCGTTCCTGTGCCGTAGCACCCTCACCCTGTGTCACTGACAGACCGGCCCCACTACTCTAATTAACCACGGGTAACCCCTGTTTAATTTTAACCTAACCACCATGGGCCCACGCGTCACCTTTGACCAAGCTGACGTGGCTGTTGACTGGGCCCACATGTCTGTGACCCAGAGAGCACTGTATCACTGACACGCAGGACCCACTGGTCAGGTTTGACCTGGACCAGCCCCTGTTGACCTGCTGACGTCATGCCAACGTCATGTTGACGCAGTTAATAATTTTCTGGATTTAAAGTAATTCAGAAAATTCTAGAAAATAGCCAAAACTTCTAAAAATCATAGAAATTCAACCGTAACTCCAAATGAAATAAATTATATATGAAAAATGATCAGAAAAATCCAATCTTTCCATATGTACCATTTTCATGCATGTTAGAGCAACCTAACCTTGCTGTTTAGATGAAACAAGATAATGCACTTATATGAGTTCATATTTTGGGTTTGCATTTGAATCCTTGATTCAAATGAACTCAAACCACCCTGCTTGTAGTTGCATTAGCCCAACACACTCATTTTGCCATGTCATGATCATGCATCATATTGTGCATTGCATTGATTGTGTTTCCTTCTGTGTTGCCGGTATTTGTCCCCTCTCGATAGACGTGATACCGATGATGAGATCGATGACACCGATGAAGAACTATACCATCTTCAGAAGTGCCAGGCAAGCAAAACCCCCTTGTTCATTCCGATACAATCCCACTCTCTCGCTCCTGCTCTCTTTTACTGCATTAGGACAACAACGATTCAACTGTTACATGCTGCGGTAGCTGAACCCCTTTATCCTCTGCATGACCTGTCATTGCCACAGTAAATAGATGAAACCCACTAGCATGAGTAGGAGTTATTTGAGCCCTGTTGTGCCTACTCATTCATGCTTGTTTGTCATGCCTGCTACTGCTTAGAGTTGAGTCAGGTCTGATTCATCGGGGATGAATCAGAGGTGTGTGAACATGTCCTGCTGTGTGTGAGCTAAGTGTGTGAACACAATTTGGTAAAGGTAGCGGTGAGAGGCCATGTAGGAGTACATGGTGGGTTGTCTCATTGAAGCCGTCCTTAGGAACTGAGTTCTGTGTTTGTGATCCATGATTCAGCTACTACCATGCATTGGGCCCTAAAATATGACCCCGCCCGACTTCTTATTCACCCTTGTCCTCTGTCCAGGAGTTGTAAGTAGTTTCTGGTGTTTGTAGCTTGCTGGAGGCCGTGCGCAGCGCTGACCCGAGGGGTGGGCTGTGATGTGGTAGGCATGTGGCCGGGTATACCGGGCGCCCGTTTGGTGTCACGGAACCCTGTTCACATCGTTTGGGGCTGTGAGCGAAACCTCGGCCGGATCTCCTCATGGATGGAACCCGAATAGGCGATAAACCTGGACTAAAGACTTAGGTGTTTAGGTAGGTCGTGGTCTACACCCTCGTCGGTTTTCGCTTGAAGTCTGCCGAGCACATGTCGTGTGCAGACGCTAAGTGGTGGAAACATGTATGAAGAAGTACACCCCTGCAGGGTTAACATCATCTATTCGAATAGCCGTGTCCGCGGAAAAGGACTTCTGGGTTGCCTGTACAGTTCATAGACAAGTGAAAGTGGATACTTTAAAATGCGCAAGATAAGCGTGAGTGCTATGGATGGCGTTCTCGTAGGGAGACGGGAGCGGATCCATAGTGGTGTATTGGTTGGTGAATATGTGGACTCGTGTGCGCCACCTCAAAAGAGTTACTTGCAGTCATAGTTCAGGATAGCCACCGAGTCAAAGCTGGCTTGTTGCAGTTAAAACCCACCATCCCCTTTGTTGATAATGATGCGTATGCAGTTAGTTCTGATGTAAGTCTTGCTGGGTACATATGTACTCACGTTTGCCTATTTTATGTTTTTGGAGAGAGACTTCAGTCTCACTAGTAGTTTCGTGTGGAATTCGACGTTTAGCTTGTTACCTCAGCTACGATCTTGTGCCCTCGGTAGGATCTGGTAGATAGTCAGGCTTCTCAGCCTTTTTCATTTGTAGATGTCTGTACTCAGACATGTTAAGCTTCCGCTTGTGCTTTGACTTGTATGCTCTGAATGTTGGGTCATGAGACCCATGATTGTAATATCACGCTTCCCGGAGCCTATTGAATAAATACTTGAGTCATAGAGTCATGTTGTGATGCCATGTTGTATTTGCACATATCGAGCATATTGTTTGTATGTTATTGAAATGCTTGGTATGTGTGGGATCTGACTATCTAGTTGTTTATCCTTAGTAGCCTCTCTTACCAGGAAATGTCTCCTAGTGCTTCCACTGAGCCATGGTAGCTTGCTACTGCTCCGGAACACTTAGGCTGGCCGGCATGTGTCCTTCTTCGTTCCTGTGTCTGTCCCTTCGGGGAAATGTCAATCAATGAATACCGGAGTCCTGTTAGCCCGCTACAGCCCGGTTCACCGGAGTCCTGCTAGCCCAGTGCTACAACCTGGATTCACTCGCTGATGACCGACACGTTCGATGCTAGGTCATGGATGCCTGTCCCTGTAAGCTTGTGCCACTTTGGGTTTATGACTAGCCATGTCAGCCCGGGCTCCTTATCATATGGATGCTAGCGACACTATCATATACGTGTGCCAAAAGGCGCAAACGGTCCCGGGCAAAGGTAAGGCGACACCCGTGGGAATACCGTGTGTGAGGCCGCAAAGTGATATGAGGTGTTACATGCTAGATCGATGTGGCATTGAGTCGGGGTCCTGACAGCTTTGGTATCAGAGCCTGACTGCCTGTAGGATTACCAAGCCAAACTGGTCAAAGTTGTGTCTAGAAATGCTTTAGTTATGTAAGGGAATTGATTGTGGGATGGAACGTAAGGCTCTTTTTACTCCTTATATCTCATGGCCTTCTGATCTGAGTCATCATCTTCTCTTCTACGGGGATTAAGAACTAGGCTATCTCCTCTTTCTATCAGGATCACGTGTTACTAATCTGTAGACTTATAGGATTGATGGATTTAAGCCTTTGTTCAGTTTCTACTACTTGTGTATGTTGATAGTTGGTCTAGGAACCTTGATATTGTGATGTTAAGTGGTTATGCCACCATTTTCGCTGGATGTCTTAAATCTTTTTGAGCATTTACAGCCGTTATGCTGTCCGAGTCATCCCAGGTTTCTAATTAGTCTGATGCATTTGCAAATTCCTTTTACCGTTCTGAAGATACTTCGTGCCAGATCAACCACCCTAACTAGTGTGTTGAGGTATTTCATTGCCTCAGCATTTATGTTGGAGCTATTACCATGACCCTAGGTGTCTAGAGTATCACCTAGTAATTAGCCATGCTTTGTGTTCCCAGTGTGATGATTCTGGCCATCATTCTTGAAAGCATCCCGTGATGCCACTTAGCAGTAGGTATTCTACTTATGGGTTTTTGAACCCGATATTCACCCTACTCACTTCATGTTCATAGTGTTTGCTCGTTCCTTTAGGTTATTAGTAACCTTTGCGATAGTTCTCGAGGTTTGTGGTATATCGTTCTTCCAAATACCATGAACTACTTATGGCAGCAGTTCCTCGTTGAACCAAAAGATCACAACCAGAGTGCTCTCGATGAGTTCCCCATTCTATATTATGACTCTGCCAATCCTACCTCTCTGCATGGGTTATCCGGAAGAAACATGTTGAACTTGGTTCGACATATTAATCTATGCATCCACAACTCAGAAAATTATATGTTCTTTGAGTTGTCCCTCTTAGTTGTCTTCTGACCCTCGTCTATCATTTGATAGTCAAGAGTATGCGTGCATTCCTATTACTCTTGTGGTCCGTCAAGCCATTCTATTCCAGAATGACTAGGAGAAACAAACTCCAGTACCTTGTCCATTTCCAGGATTGGGTCAAAGCAGTCGTACTCCGCAGATCAAATTGCTAATCTTGCTTTTGCTCTGTTCTACCTTGGAGTATTACCATCTTCATATCAAGAATGTCATGGGAATTGCACACCATCCTATGAACTCTTGACACAGTGATACTTCTCTCCATCATTATTCATTTCTCGGTTCCCGTGTTGTTGCAACCGGAATGTCGACAAGTGAATCGTGATGTGTGAAATCAATACTCCTAGCAACCTTGTTGCTTGGTAGTTAAAGGACAATAATTTCATTCTTAGCGTGTTGGTTCTTGAATCATCATTCTAAGACTGTTCGTGCTACCTAGTCCTTATTTCTGGTGCACTCTTCGATCAATGAGTTAGGGTTTCAATCCCTTGCTTAATTGATCACATCATCTTGCCCTGAAAAGCAAGATTGTTCTCGAGCTTAGTAACATGTCGGTGGTTCGTGATTTCCGAATATCTTCTCGGAAGTATTACCAGGTTGTCACCTGACCGCTATGTTGAGTTTGTGATCAAGATGGTTTATTCATCTAAACCACCCTTTCTCCAAGAATTTGTGTTGGATACCCCTGAGCTAGCTGGTTAAGCCAAACAACAACTTGGAGAGTTGGAAGATAAAAGCTTGTCCGACTTAGCTCATCCCAAAGGGATATCTTTGTGTGTGTGTGTTGAAGAAAGATAATATCTTCATTGATTGATCCTCATGACCAGTTGTTGGACCTATTGTCTTGCTAAAACTTTGATTTGAGTGTGGGCTATCCTCAAATCAAATCAGAACCAACGATGTTCTTAATGTTGTCTTACTCGTGGTTGATTCCTCGAGCATACACCATTATATCCTTTGGTCTGACCAATACCATCACTTGTTGTCATAATTATGGAATTCCATTTTTATGGAAACCTGGATGAATTGTTGTTGAGCCCATCGACAACATCCTTGTCTTCTCCATAATTTTGTTGAACATTAAGCTAGTGTTGGAAACTTTTGAAAGCATTTGTTCATGCTAGCTCATGAAGCATATGCTCGGATGTAAGAAGTGACTTCCTCTAATTCATGTGCATTTGATGCAAGTCGCCACCGTGAATCCGAGGAAGCAAGTTTTACTTCCTCTGGAACCATCCCAGGTCAGTTATGCATGTGCGAAGTATTCTATGGTCTGATAGACTGATCATCTTCATTCTATACGTATCCCTAGCACACCAAGCCACTGATTGATTTGTTCAAGGAGAAGAAGTTCCTTCTTAAGAGCAAGACTTATGCAAGGACTTCGATATCCTCGATGATAGTTCCCCTCCTGAACTCGGTAGCGTTTTATTATAAGACTACTGTGTGGTCATGTTTGTCTCGGACAACGTATTCACATGATGTAGCAGAACCATCTCATGTTTTGGAGCTTGCTATCGTAGTTCACTTCCCGAGAATCTCGCAACGTCATCTCGTCGATTTGTGTTGTAAACTTTCATTTTTTTTTCTAGACTTGATAAGTCTGGAATGTCCTGCTACCAACCAGATCTGAATCTCAGGCAGATATGACGGTTGGACCATTCCCAGCATTTGCATTTTGTTCCCAGTTTGCACCGCCATTGTGCCAATTTTCCATGGGCTGCCCTCCTCAGCAGTTGTTGTCCAAGATCATCTTCAAAAGTGGACTTACCATGGGTCCCATTCATTTCTGATGATAAGCAAAATTCATCCATTGCATTGTCTTCAACAAGGTAGTCCACATCATCCATCCTAGTCCGAGTATGCCATTCCTTCGAGCTCTTTCAATCGATCAATTGTAAATTGCCTTAAGATGGTATGAAGAGTCTCAATGATCTCTGAATCAAAGGTAATTCTTTTTGCCACTTAAAGAGGATATTTCTACGAGTCACTTTTCCTAAGGTGCCCCGTTGGGGAATCATGATGGTTAACTCCTCGCTACGTCGTGATCAAGCGTGGATTTGTTGCCTACCTAGTGGACCTTCGTGATCTGTTACACCCCATCCCTCTAAATGTGTGTTTCGTGTCTCATCTCAAGAGATGTTTTATATCTCACCCCATGAGCTGATCCTGAGTTGTTCGGCCTTCGAGAAGGTTGATTCTTATAGAGTTTTCCTTTCCTCTTCTTGTCATGTTAGTTCAAGTTCTTAGAGGAAGACATCGAGTCAAAGATGGTGATCGATTCAACGTTCTTATGAAGTGCCACCTGGATCGTGAAGATTATGTTAGTTTCCATTCCCCCTTCATCCTACCCTACGCTTGAATCTCGGGACGAGATTTTTGTTTAGTGGGGGTGAGCTGTCACAGCCCCAGATCAGCCTTGCTTGACTTTGCCTGCTCATCATGTCATCATGTTTAAATTACTAAGAAACTTGAAATGGGGATGTTGAAACCCTAGCACTAAATGAATTCAACTAGGGCTTACTAAAATCTTTTCAATGAAACCAAAATGCCCTTCATAAATGTTCACCATCTTTGGTCCTGACTAAACCCTCTGCCAAAAATGGTTTCATATTTTTGGAGGCTATTTTGGATTTTTGAATTAAATCATATTGTATTTGACTTTGGGCATTTAAACGTTATATATAATTTAAATGCTCAAATAATGTTGGAATTATTTATGGGACACTGAAATAATTCATAAAGTGCTCATGAATATTTTCAGGATTTATAAAATTGATTTGGTTTTTAAAACTGGATCAAAACAAACTACAAAAATAGAAATAAAAGAGAGAGAGAGAGAGAAGGACTACCTAGCGCTTACCTACAGCCCAGATGCCCACTACTGTGCGGCCCAGCCCACCAGGGGCATACCTGTCTTCAACCTCTGCCTACTGGCAGAGGCAAGCCGAGCACGGCACCCGCGCGTGCCGGCACGCAGCTGCCTCCCTGCCTGGCTGCCTCCTCCTCCCCCTGGATGTCTCCCGCAACGCCACACACCCCCCTGGCCCCTCTCACTCTCTCCCTGTGCTCCTCCTCCTCCTCTGTTTCTCTCTCGCGCGCAGCCCGAGTGCGGCCATCGCCACCGTCCCCACCACCGCAGCCATAGCCGACCCCATGCCTCTCCGTGCTGACCCTGCCATCCGCATCGACGCCGTGAAGTTTCCCCTCAACAAGCGCAAGCCCGGACGCCCTGCAACACCGACATCACCGTCGCCTTCCTCCTCGGGCTCCGACCACCACTATCATTGATTCGCCGCACGCAGGACGCCCCCGAGCCTGCCGAGCTTCTCTCCGACCTCACTGTGAGCCCCACTCCGTTTCCCCTTCCTTGTTTTGCTCGTTCCCGTGCCGTAGCACCCTTGCCCTGTGTCACTGGCAGACCGGCCCCACTACTCTAATTAACCACGGGTAACCCCTGTTTAATTTTAACCTAACCACCATGGGCCCACGCGTCACCTTTGACCAAGCTGACGTGGCTGTTGACTGGGCCCACATGTCTGTGACCCAGAGAGCACTGTATCACTGACACGCGGGACCCACTGGTCAGGTTTGACCCGGACCAGCCCCTGTTGACCTGCTGACGTCATGCCAACGTCATGCTGACACAGTTAATAATTTTCTGGATTTAAAGTAATTCAGAAAATTCTAGAAAATAGCCAAAACTTCTAAAAATCATAGAAATTCAACCGTAACTCCAAATGAAATAAATTATATATGAAAAATGATCAGAAAAATCCAATCTTTCCATATGTACCATTTTCATGCATGTTAGAGCAACCTAACCTTGCTGTTTAGATGAAACAAGATAATGCACTTATATGAGTTCATATTTTGGGTTTGCATTTGAATCCTTGATTCAAATGAACTCAAACCACCCTGCTTGTAGTTGCATTAGCCCAACACACTCATTTTGCCATGTCATGATCATGCATCATATTGTGCATTGCATTGATTGTGTTTCCTTCTGTGTTGCCGGTATTTGTCCCCTCTCGATAGACGTGATACCGATGATGAGATCGATGACACCGATGAAGAACTATACCATCTTCAGAAGTGCCAGGCAAGCAAAACCCCCTTGTTCATTCCGATACAATCCCACTCTCTCGCTCCTGCTCTCTTTTACTGCATTAGGACAACAACGATTCAACTGTTACATGCTGCGGTAGCTGAACCCCTTTATCCTCTGCATGACCTGTCATTGCCACAGTAAATAGATGAAACCCACTAGCATGAGTAGGAGTTGTTTGAGCCCTGTTGTGCCTACTCATTCATGCTTGTTTGTCATGCCTGCTACTGCTTAGAGTTGAGTCAGGTCTGATTCATCGGGGATGAATCAGAGGTGTGTGAACATGTCCTGCTGTGTGTGAGCTAAGTGTGTGAACACGATTTGGTAAAGGTAGCGGTGAGAGGCCATGTAGGAGTACATGGTGGGTTGTCTCATTGAAGCCGTCCTTAGGAACTGAGTTCTGTGTTTGTGATCCATGATTCAGCTACTACCATGCATTGGGCCCTGAAATATGACCCCGCTCGACTTCTTATTCACCCTTGTCCTTTGTCCAGGAGTTGCAAGTAGTTTCTGGTGTTTGTAGCTTGCTGGAGGCCGTGTGCAGCGCTGACACGAGGGGTGGGATGTGATGCGGTAGGCACGTGGCCGGGTATACCGGGCGCCCGTTTGGTGTCACGGAACCCTGTTCACATCGTTTGGGGCTGTGAGCAAAACCTCGGCCGGATCTCCTCATGGATGGAACCCGAATAGGCGATAAACCTGGACTAGAGACTTAGGTGTTTAGGTAGGTT
>NC_041391.1:566112081-566151612 GCF_002162155.2 Triticum dicoccoides
TGCTCTCTTTTACTGCATTAGGACAACAACGATTCAACTGTTACATGCTGCGGTAGCTGAACCCCTTTATCCTCTGCATGACCTGTCATTGCCACAGTAAATAGATGAAACCCACTAGCATGAGTAGGAGTTGTTTGAGCCCTGTTGTGCCTACTCATTCATGCTTGTTTGTCATGCCTGCTACTGCTTAGAGTTGAGTCAGGTCTGATTCATCGGGGATGAATCAGAGGTGTGTGAACATGTCCTGCTGTGTGTGAGCTAAGTGTGTGAACACGATTTGGTAAAGGTAGCGGTGAGAGGCCATGTAGGAGTACATGGTGGGTTGTCTCATTGAAGCCGTCCTTAGGAACTGAGTTCTGTGTTTGTGATCCATGATTCAGCTACTACCATGCATTGGGCCCTGAAATATGACCCCGCTCGACTTCTTATTCACCCTTGTCCTTTGTCCAGGAGTTGCAAGTAGTTTCTGGTGTTTGTAGCTTGCTGGAGGCCGTGCGCAGCGCTGACACGAGGGGTGGGATGTGATGCGGTAGGCACGTGGCCGGGTATACCGGGCGCCCGTTTGGTGTCACGGAACCCTGTTCACATCGTTTGGGGCTGTGAGCAAAACCTCGGCCGGATCTCCTCATGGATGGAACCCGAATAGGCGATAAACCTGGACTAGAGACTTAGGTGTTTAGGTAGGTTGTGGTCTACACCCACGTCGGTTTTTGCTTGAAGTCTGCCCAGCACATGTCGTGTGCAGACGCTAAGTGGTGGAAACATGTATGAAGAAGTACACCCCTGCAGGGTTAACATCATCTATTCGAATAGCCGTGTCCGCGGAAAAGGACTTCTGGGTTGCCTGTACAGTTCATAGACAAGTGAAAGTGGATACTTTAAAATGCGCAAGATAACCGTGAGTGCTATGGATGGCGTTCTCGTAGGGAGACGGGAGCGGATCCATAGTGGTGTATTGGTTGGTGAATATGTGGACTCGTGTGCGCCACCTCAAAAGAGTTACTTGCAGTCGTAGTTCAGGATAGCCACCGAGTCAAAGCTGGCTTGCTGCAGTTAAACCCCACCATCCCCTTTGTTGATAATGATGCATATGTAGTTAGTTCTGATGTAAGTCTTGCTGGGTACATTTGTACTCACGTTTGCCTATTTTATGTTTTTGCAGAGAGACTTGAGTCTCACTGGTAGATAGTCAGGCTTCTCAGCCTTTTTCATTTGGTGATGTCTGTACTCAGACATGTTAAGCTTCCGCTTGTGCTTTGACTTTTATGCTTTGAATGTTGGGTCATGAGACCCATGATTGTAATATCACGCTTCCCGGAGCCTATTGAATAAATACTTGAGTCGTAGAGTCATGTTGTGATGCCATGTTGTATTTGCACATATCGTGCATATTGTGTGGATGTTATTGAAATGCTTGGTATGTGTGGGATCTGACTATCTAGTTGTTTATCCTTAGTAGCCTCTCTTACCGGGAAATGTCTCCTAGTGCTTCCACTGAGCCATGGTAGCTTGCTACTGCTCCAGAACACTTAGGCTGGCCGGCATGTGTCCTTCTTCGTTCCTGTGTCTGTCCCTTCGGGGAAATGTCACGCGATGAATACTGGAGTCCTGTTAGCCCGCTACAGCCCGGTTCACCGGAGTCCTGCTAGCCCAGTGCTACAGCCTGGATTCACTCGCTGATGACTGACACGTTCGATGCTGGGTCATGGATGCCTGTCCCTGTAAGCTTGTGCCACTTTGGGTTTACGACTAGCCATGTCAGCCCGGGCTCCTTATCATATGGATGCTAGCGACACTATCATATACGTGTGCCAAAAGGCGCAAACGGTGCCGGGCAAAGGTAAGGCGACACCCGTGGGAATACCGTGCGTGAGGCCGCAAAGTGATATGAGGTGTTACATGCTAGATCGATGTGGCATTGAGTCGGGGTCCTGACAAGCAGCATCCCCTGACTGGGATACCTTCCCCGCTTAGAAGCTTCTCTTCTCGAGTCTTCGAAGGCCTTCTTCCCGTGAGGAGTAGGGATGTCTGTTCTCCCTTCCCTTCCGTCTTCGGAAGTGGAAGTTCCAATCTCCCCGGATAAATTGCCTGGTGTGCCTCCAGAATGGAGGCCACCTTGGGCCTCTTTGCTCTCCTCCTTATCTTCCCCCGCCGGCACTTGATATGGTGCCAACATCCTTGTTAACACCGGATTGTCAGAGTCTTCGGCAAGTGGAGCCGAATACCTAATTCTCTTCGCCTTCTTTAGCCAGCCCTGGCCAAGGAAATTTTTATCAGTACATTGTTATGAGGCATCTGACAAAACTATGTTCAGGAGTTAAGTTCTTACTGGAGTATCTGGATGATTGTAGTCAAGACCAATGTATTTTGTAGTATCCGGCCACTGTTTTCGTGCACCGAAGAACAATTTCCACATCTCTCCGAGCATCATGCAAGAGAGGTGCTAAAGAGTCCGTGGACCTTCTGGATTAAACTCCCACATGCGGAGAGGGCGTTGCTGATAGGGTAGGATCCGATGGACTAGCATTACTTGGGTTACATCGATGAGACCAGTGTCCTCAATGAGGCTCCGAATGCGGCTTTGTAGCGTCCGCACTTCATCAGTAGATCCCCAGTCCAGCCCCTTGTTAATCCACGATGCGAGCTGTGGCGGAGGGCCAGACCGAAACGCAGGTGTGGCTGCCCGCTTTTTACCGCGGGGCTCGGTGATGTAAAAGCACTCCCGTTGCCATAAGTGAGAAGATTCTGTGAAGGAGCCCTTCGGCCAAGAGGAGTTGATAAGCTTGCTTATGGAAGCACCTCCACACGCCGCTTGTTTCCCATCGATTACCTTCGGTTTCACGTTAAAGGTCTTAAGCCATAAGCTGAAGTGTGGGGAAATACGGAGGAAGGCCTCACACGTGGTGATGAAGACCGAGATGTGGAGGAAGGAGTCCGGGGCTAGATCGTGGAAATCTAGCCCGTAATAAAACATGACCCCTCGAACGAAGGGATGGAGAGAAAACCCATGCCCTCGAAGGAAGTGAGAGATAAACACGACCCTCTCATTGGATCTGGGAGTAGGAATAACCCGCCCTTGAGTAGGAAGCCCGTGGTAGATTTCCGCAGTCAAGTATCTTGCCTCCCTGAGCTTCGAGATATCTTCCTCGGTGACAGAAGAGTCCATCCGCCAGCCTTGAAGGCCGGGTTCGGACATGGCTGGAAGCTCGAAGCGACTTGATTGACCCTTGGGTGTTGGAACTTGAGGTGGGGATGGAGGAAAGAACTAGCGTGGAAAAGAAAGGACATGCCTTAGCCTCTTTATAAAGGCAACGAATATCAAGCTTCCTTTCCGTGGCCTTAAAACATGCCTATTCCCAAGGAATCATGCCAACAGACCGGTTGGGTTACCCATGCCCGTGTTGATGAAAATCCTGTGATAAGGGGACACAATCTCCGCTTTGATGGGCGTGCCAATAAAAACCGCCTCTAGAAACATGGAAGTGGCATGCTAGATCCAAAATAATGGTCGGGTAATGACGTAATGCCATGCTGCCAAAATTGTCAGCGGATTGGACTCGTAAATACTATACTCTCTACAGTTGTTTGTGGAACTTGTTTTGCAGAGTCGGACACGATTCTTGAGTTCGAGATCTACTTTGGAGTATACGGAGAAGAAACCCGCCTTGCAATGCCAAAGAAAATCTGTGCACCAGACTCATTGTCATTTAATCCTGGTTCAGGGGCTACTGAGGGAGTCCCGGATTAAGGGGTCCTCGGACAACCGGACTATATACATTGGTCGGACTGTTGGACTATGAATATACAAGATAGAAGACTTCATCCCGTGTCCGGATGGGACTCTCCTTTGCGTGGAAGGCAAGCTTGGCGATTCAGATATGTAGATTCCTTTCTCTATAACCGACTTTGTACAACCCTAGCCCCCCCCGGTGTCTATATAAATCGGAGGGTTTAGACTTCTAGGGTTTAGCCACAAGAATCATAACCTCATAGGCTAGACTTCTATGGTTTAGCCATTACGATCTCGTGGTAGATTAACTCTTGTAAAACTCATATTCATCAAGATCAATCAAGCAGGAAGTAGGGTATTACCTCCATAGAGAGGGCCCAAACCTAGGTAAACATCGTGTCCCTTGTCTCCTGTTACCATTAGCCTTAGACGCATAGTTCAGGACCCCCTACCCAAGATCCGCCGGTTTTGACACCGACACCCGTCTTGGCGCCTATATTTGCTTGATTGCTTTGATTTTGTCGGGATTTGCTTTGATCCTGCGTTGAGATGCAAAGAAACCAAGAAGCTTGCCGGACGGAACGCCGAACACGCACTTCTCTGGGTTGAGCTTGAGGTTGATGTTGCGCAAGTTTTACGAAAGTTTCTTCCAGGTCCTGCAAGAGCGTGGCCTTGTCCTTGGTTTTGACCACTATGTCATCCATGTAAGCTTCCATATTTCTATGGAGCCGGGGCTCAAAATCAATTTGGACTGCTCGAGCGAACATTGAACCAGCGCTCTTCAACCCGAAAGGCATCCGTACAAAATAGTACATAACAAATGGGGTGATCAACGCGGTCCTATCTTCATCTTCCTTTGTCATGAAGATCTGATGATACCCAGAGTAAGCATCAAGGAACGACAACAAGTCGCACCCAGAAGTGGAGTCCACTATCTGATCGATACATGGCAATGGGAAAGGATCCTTTGGATAGGCTTTATTGATATCAGTATAGTCGATACATAGCCTCCACTTACCATTTGCCTTACGTACTACAACCGGATGGGCCAACCACGTCGGGTGGAGAACTCCCTTGACCAAACCTACCGCCTTAAACTTCCCGATCTCATCGACAATAAACTCTTGTCGCTCCAAAGCTTGCTTGCTGAACTTTTGCTTGACGGGCCGCGCATGGGGGCGGACAACAATATGGTGCTCAATCACCTCCCTGGGAATGCTGGGGATGTCGGATGCTTGCCATGCAAACACGTCGACATTCGCCCATAAGTAGGTGACAAGCGTGCTTTCCTATTTGCTGTCGAGGGTGGAGCTTATGACGAAAGCTCCGCCCGTGCCATCCTCCTTGACGGACACCTTCTTAGTTTCCGGCGGGGCCACCTTGGACTTTTTGCTCTTGCTGGTAGAGCTCTCTGGTACGTCTCCAGCGGAAACATAGCACTCCGAGGAGCACGTTCACTGGAGAGGGTACAGGAGCTCTTGCCGGAGCCAGGAGTCCTGCCGGTGGCTGAGGCCTTACTGGTCCTCTTCTCGGTAGCAGGAGCAGGTGCCTTGGCGGTAGATCCTGCAACCGCCTCTCGATAGAGCTGATCGGCGCAGATGAGCGCATCCTTCCTATCGCAACTGACGGTGATGATGCTCATTGGGCCAGGCATCTTCAACTTGTTGTACGCGTAGTGCGCCGCCGCCATAAACTTGGCCAGCGCAAGGTGGCCATGGATCCCGTTGTATGGCACGGGATCTCAGACACATCGAAAATGATCCTCTCCGTCCTGTAGTTGAGGCTGCCACCAAATGTAACTGGTAGCGTGACCTTTCCCTTGGGCTGACTCCTCCCCCGACTGATCCCTTGGAACGTGCCCGTCTCCTCGAGATCTTCATCAGGGATCTGCAACCTCTTGACCACGTTGGGCGAGATCAAGTTAAGGTTGGCCCCACCGTCAACTAACATCTTCGTCACCTTGAGGTTGCGTATTGTTGGGAATACCAACAACGGCAAACACCCGACCGCGGTAGTGCGATCAGGGTGATCCTCGGAGTCGAAAATGATAGGCGTGTGGGACCACCTGAACGGCTTCTGGGCGTCGACCATTGGTTCCATTGCATTAATCTCAGATGCCCACTGCTTCAGTTGGCAGCGGGAAGAATGCAGCGAAGCACCTCCATCAACACAAATGGCTTATGTTGCCTTCTGGAACTCATGCTCGGTGGATTCATCATCATCATCATGATTGCCATCCTCCTCTTTCCTGTCACGGCCTCAGGCATGCCTCTCTTGTTGCTTTTCCTTGTTGCCGCATCCTCCTTGGCCACCATGCTTCTTGCCGGACACTTTAGCGCCTTCTTGGCCCTTCTCCTTGTCTTGCCTCTCGTACTCAGCCCTTTGCTTCTCCATTAGCAGCTCCACTTGGCGGCAGTTCTGGAGGTCGTGGCCCTTGGTACGTTGAATCTTGTAGTACTGCTTGTCAGAGCCCTCTGACTTGCCGGCAGCCGCCAAGGCCTGGCAGGCGTTGCACCCGACAACCTCCTTGCCGGGGTCGTCAACCTTGGCCTTCTTGGCGGTGTCGAGGTCGCCGGATTCATCGACGGCAAGCATGGTCTTGCCCTTGTGTTTCCTATTTCGCCACCGGCCTTTCTTTGTCGGGGCAACGACGTCTTCATCTTCTGAGTCATTTCCCACAACAGCATCCTCGCCGGGATAGTTCCTTCCTTCCTCTACTCGGGCACATCTGTCAGCCAGAACGTACAGCTCGGCAACATCTGCGACCTTGTTCATGGCCAAATCTTCATGCATCTTTCGATTGCGCACATTCTGGTGGAACGCGCTGATGATGGTGGCGGGATGAACATCAGGGATGTTGTATTGCACACGGCTAAACCTATGTATGTACTTGCGCAAGGATTCGTCATCTCTTTGATGGATCACGTGAAAGTCATTTGCCTGTTCAGGAGGTACGTAGCGGCCCGTGAAGGCACCAACGAACTCATGGCACAGGTCGGACCAAGAAGCGATGGAATCTATCGGCAGATGCATCAACCATGACCTGACGTTGGGCTTACATGCCAACGGGAAATAGTTGGCGAGTATCTTGTCGTCTCGTGCCCTGGCAGCTTGCATCTAAATAGTGTAAACGCTCACGAACTCAGTCGGGTGGGTCTTGCCATCGTACTTCTCTGGGACCTCTGGTTTGAACGTGCGGGTGTTGGACCACTGGAACTGCCGCAGCTCACGGGTGAATGTTGCACAAGTGATTGCATATGGAAGCTCACGGGAGGCTCAACCTCGCCACGGAAGCCGCAGACTCAGCGGCGTTAGAGCCGAACACAGATCTGACCTCCAACGAGGTCTGTGTCATCGGAACCCCGGACTCGTCTCCGGCCATAGGCTCTGAACCGCGTGTATCCGCACCCATCGAATCTGACCGGGCGCCGATCTTAGAGTTCAGCTCCATGGACATCTTCCAATACTCACCCCTAGGCGATGTGTTAAACTCATTAAAATCTCTCTCTTTGTCAGGAGATTCTTGGCTGAACTATGTCCGGCTTGAGTGGGAAGCAGAAGACGAAGAGCTTCGTTGCCCACCCACCACCCACTTGATAGCCACTGTCGACGATTTGACCGACATGCTTGATTTCGACTTCGAAGACATCGACGGTAAGGACGATGAGGCCGGAGAAGAACAGGAACCACCGCCCACAGGGCGCTGGATAGCCACCTCTTCATACGACATATACATGGTGGATACACGCAAAGAAGACAATGGCGATGACAAAAAGGATCCAGTTGAGGACAAACTTCCTGGGAAGCAGCCAAAGCCCCGACGTCAGTGGAGCCGCTCTAAATCACGCGATGGTAAAAATAGCGATACCGGCACAAGAGAAAATAACACTCCGGACGATGCCGAAGACAACGAAGACCCCGCCAAGCCAAGTTTCGAACAGGCTCAATGGGAAGACGGGCGAGCCAGCCCCGATGAACAGGCCGTGAATGACGACTCAGAGGACATCAATTACATGCCCATCTCCGAGCATGAGTTGAGCCTTGGCGATGAAGAATTTATCGTGACAGAGGATCCCGTCGAGCAGGAGTGTTTTAAGCACCGTCCTATAGCCACAGCAAAGAGCCTGAAGAAGAAACAACAACAACTTCAAGCTGATCAAGATCTTCTTACTAATAGATGGACTGAGGTCCTGGCAGCCGAGGAATACAGACTCGAACGTCCAACCAAAAGTTACCCGAAGCGCAAATTGCTACCTCAATTTGATGACGAGGCGCTGGAGCCAGTACTACCAGCGCATAATGCGGCTGACCGACCACCGCGTGATCGAGATAAAATGGCAATTCAGCCTGAACACCAGCCGACACGGCCTCGTAAAAAAAATAGAAACACAACAACTCGAGAATACACACATGACCTGCGGCATGATTTGGAAAATAGAGTAGGACAAACCAGATCGATCTATGGATCACGGGGGTGCGCCCCAACGCGCAATGACTGCCATCAGGCCGGATATAACAAATACACACCTGTCTGGGCCGAATACCGCAGACCGGCTCCATTCGAGCTGCATCACAACGTAGCCCGACACAGAGGCGCCGTACACCCCCTATGCTTCACCGATGAAGTAATGGAACATGAATTCCCAGAAGGGTTCAAACCCGTAAACATTGAATCATACGATGGAACAACGGATCCCGTGGTATGGATCGAGGACTTCCTTCTCCATATACATATGGCCCGCAGCAATGATCTCCATGCCATCAAGTATCTCCTGCTAAAACTCAAGGGACCAGCTCGACACTGGTCGAACAGTCTGCCCGAAAACTCCATTGGCAGTTGGGAGAACCTGGAAGATGCATTCCTTGACAACTTCCAAGGCACTTATGTCCGACCTCCGGATGCCGATGACTTAAGTCATATAATCCAACAGCCCGGAGAGTCCGCCAGGAAATTCTGGACTTGGTTCTTAACTAAAAAGAACCAAATCGTCAATTGTCCGGATGTCGAAGCCCTATCGGCCTTTAAGCATAAAATGCGCGACGAGTGGCTCGGCCGACACCTTGGCCAAGATAAGCCGAAGTCCATGGCAGCCCTTACGACGCTCATGGCGCGCTTTTGTGCGGGCTAGGATAGCTGGCTAGCTCGTAGCAACAGCACGTCAAGTAAACCTGGCACTTCTGAAGCCAGAGATAGCAACGGCAAGCCCTGACGCAATAGACACAAGCATCGAAATAATGGCGATAACATCGAAGACACGGCCGTCAATGCCGGATTTAGTGGCTCCAAGTCTGGTCCGTGGAAAAAGACATTTAAGAGAAATAATCCGGGCCCGTCCAGTCTGGACCGCATACTCGATCGTCCATGTAAAATCCACGACACCCCTGATAAACTAGCCAATCATACCAACAGAGAATGTTGGGTCTTTAAACAGGCCGGCAAATTAAACGCCGAAAACAAGGAAAAGGGATCGCAAAGCGACGACGATGAGGAACCACGGCCACCAAACACAGGGGGACAGAAGAGGTTTCCTCCCCAAGTTAAAACGGTGAACATGATATATGCTACCCATATCCCCAAAAGGGAGTGGAAGTGCGCACTAAGGGACGTCTACGCGATGGAGCCAGTCGCCCCAAAATACAACCCGTGGTCCTCCTGTTCATTCACTTTTGATCAAAGGGACCATCCGACTAGTATCCGACATGGCAGTTCAGCCGCACTGTTGCTTGACCCTATCGTTGACGGATTCCACCTCACATGCGTCCTCATGGACGGTGGTAGCAGCCTGAACCTGCTCTATCAGGATACAGTGCGCAAAATGGGTATTGATCCCTCGAGGATCAAGCCCACCAAAACCACCTTTAAAGGTGTCGTACCAGGTGTAGAGGCCTGCTGTATGGGATCAAGCACACTGGAAGTGGTCTTTGGATACCCGGATAACTTCCGAAGCGAAGAATCAATCTTCGACATCGTCCCCTTTCGCAGTGGTTTTCACGCACTGCTCGGACGAACCACATTTGCTCGTTTCAACGCGGTGCCGCACTATGCCTACCTTAAGCTCAAGATGCCCGGACCTCGCGGTGTTATAACAGTCAATGGAAATACGGAGCGCTCCCTCCGTACTGAGGAACACACCGCGACCCTTGCAGAAGAAGTACAGAATAGCCTTCTTAGGCAAAATCTCAATTCGGCAATAAAGCCCCCGGACATCGTCAAGCGTGTCCGAGCTACTCCGCAACAGGACCATCCGGCTCGTCCAGAGCTCAACTAGCAATCCAGCCTTCGTCCCAACCCCAATAAAGCGGTAAAATTCATGCTGCGCGCACACAACTATGCACTTAAAATACCATGGGCATAGGCGGAGGCACCGCTAGACCGCGGTCCACAATATGGCTCAACCGCTCCCGGATCCGCATACCTTCACTTTTTCTCTTTGTTTCAGGTTTTTTCTCCTCGCAAGGCTTTTCCTGATAAACCTGATCATCGGACCCATAGCGGGACGGATACACCAGGAAAGCTAGGGGCTTGGACGTACAAGGGAATACTCAGGTGGTCTCCGCTAATGATCTTCATACTTGTTTTAAATACCCGCACGCAGCTCGCTCTTGGTCGTGGCATGTTAAATAGCCTTATTTGCTTATTACACTACTTGTACACATACGCCTTGACGTATTAATTAAATTACAATGAAAAATAATTTGCAGCATCAGCTCATTACTTAATTTTCCCTTGTCTATTTATTTATTATCAATTGCACCCGTACATTTTGGTACGCCTTAATTTGCCAGGGGCTTCATTTTACCCCATAACAATGCAAGAAAGTCCGAACACATTTACAGTGCAGTTTGGCACCCCCAAACTTATAACATTATATGCATTGGCTCCGAATGATGTCTTTGGTCAACTGTTGGGTTGCCCGGCTCCTGTTCTTGCTACCTTATGTTCCTCTATATCGGCTAGGGTAGTAAAGGGAGAACTACTGCGATTGTGTCCCGGTTCTTCCGGACGAGCACCTCAGTAGAGAAAGACGAAAAATGACTGTCACGATGCGGCGAGAGCTGGTCAGCTGTTCGAGAGGTCACAAAATCTTTAGCGATTTCTTCCGCATTATGCGATAACTAATGCATTGTGCAACAGATTGGTTTTTATCCGATCAGGTGTTTTACAATACCCCAAGTTCGACCTTCCGAACACTAGGGGCTGCGCCTACCTTTCTTTTGTCAAACTCATATGGCTAAGTGAGGGTGATAAAGCCTTATAGTTTGATTGCCTGGTTCGTCGCGCTAAACACCTCCTTTAAGGACAAAAAATATGGAGTAAAGAGTGTTTAGATTTATCTCGGACACCCCGTACTTCCTACATGGGGGCAGAAGCCGACGAATGGCCAACTCTCAGAATTAATTTAAAAACGGCCACACAGGAGGTAATAATTCAAATAATAAGCATTATTTTTCATAACGACCTTGTTTCATATTATAACATAGGATAACATGCATACATTCATGGGAATATAATATCCTTGGCACATTGCTCTGCCACAAGGCGGGATCCCTCCAGGACACTGTCACAATACAGCTTGGGCTTGTGGTGCTCTTTCCCTTCAGGCGGTCCTTCGGTCATCAGCTTCACAGCATCCATCTTCGCCTAATGCACCTTTGCACGGGCAAAGGCCATTCGTGCACCTTCGATGCAGACCGACCGCTTGATGGCGTCAAGCCAAGGGCAAGCACTAACCAGCCGTTTCATGAGTCCGAAGTAGCTGCTAGGAATCACTTCAGCAGGCCATAGCCGGATAATCAAATCCTTGAGGGCTAGTTAGGCCGCCCTATGCAGCTCAACCAGCTGCTTCAGCTGATCGGTAAAGGGTACTGGGTATTCTGGCGCAAGATATTGCGACCAAAACAGCTTCTCCGTAGAGCTCCCCTCTTCGGCTCGGTAGAATTGTGCGGCGTCAGACATGCTATGCGGCAGATCCGCAAACACCCCTGGAGAACTCCGAATCCATGGCAGTAAACGAGATCTTTCCTTTGCGTATTTGCTCTGCATAATAAAGGCCTTACCCGCTGCGATCTTTTGGGCCTCCTGAATTTCCTGGAAGGCGCCTTGGGCTTCAGCCCAGGCATCGTGTGTGGATTGGCGAGCCTGGGTGAGTTCGGACTCTTGATCCTTTATACTCTACTCCAAGGTCTCGCACTTCTTTATGGCTTCCTGGAGCTCTTGTTGAACTTCAATGACCTGGGCCTCGTGGTTTTCACGAGTGGTCTGCTCCTTGGCCGCCTTCTTCTCGGCCTCGGCTACCGCCCTCTTAAGAGCCTCGACTTCAGTCGCTACTCCTACTACATATCAGGACATTTTTCAGTCAAAATAACTATTCACTTGTATTTAAATACAAACAAAGTTATCACATACCTTGGTTATCTTCCAATTGCTTTTTTACTTGGCCAAGCTCCTTTTCGGCCCGCTCCAGTCATTGCTTCAGTCCGGAGACCTCCGCAGTATGAGAGGTTGCAGTCAATAACGAAGCCTGATCATTCACATAGGTATTTCCTAATTAGTCTCATGCGAAATATATTTGATCCTCTGTCTGGCTTTCTTTTCAAAACACCGAACAATGTATCAGGGGCTACTATCTATATTATGACATTCTTTTAACTTCATTACTTACCTCAAAGCCTGTTAGAAGGCTGGTGCAGGCTTCGGTCAGCCCGCTTTTGGCGGACTGGACCTTCTCAATCACCGCACCCATAAGGGTATGGTGCTCTTCAATGATGGAAGCGCTTTGCAGCACCGCCAATTAAGTATCCAGCACCTCTGGGTGGACTGAGGTCGCCGGTGGAATAGCCGCACCACCTTCTGTTGAAGAAGGTTGATGGCCTGATTTCAGAGCCGTATTGGTCTCCGGAGTTGTCTTTGGCTGGGGGCCGAATTCAGGACGGCCCCTTGTCTGTGTCAAAACCGGCGGATCTCCGGTAGGGGGTCCCGAACTATGCGTCTAAGGCTAATGGTAACAAGAGGCGGGGGACACGATGTTTACCCAGGTTCAGGCCCTCTCTATGGAGGTAATACCCTACTTCCTACTTGATTGATCTTGATGATATGAGTATTACAAGAGTTGATCTACCACGAGATCATAGAGGCTAAACCCAAGAAGCTAGCCTATGGTATGATTGTTCTTGTCCTACGGACTAAACTCTCCGGTTTATATAGACACTGGAGGGGGCTAGGGTTACACAGAATCAGTTACAGAGAAGGGAATCTACATATACGAATTGCCTAGCTTCCCTTCCATGCAAAGGCGAGTCCCACCCAGACACGTGACGAAGTCTTCAATCTTGTATCTTCATAGTCCAACAGTCCGGCATGCGCATATAGTCTGGCTATCTGAGGACCCCCTAATCCAGGACTCCCTCACCCCTACCTTCAGCATCCATGGGGGTTTGCTCCCCCATGTGTCCGGTTGTCGAGGTTTGACCCTCCAGCGCCGCCTCGACGGACTCCCGAGCTTCGCCCTAGCCTGGGCCCCTTTGGGACGACACCCTAGTGTTGTCCACGCTTTTGGCAAAAGAGGCCGTCAGGAGGGTCTCGCTGTTCATCGCATCCGGGTCCAACGAATCTTCTGACGAAGATCGCTCGATGTTGGACCCGGCCGGACTGTAGAATATGTGACTCAATGCATTAATGCTATGCAAAAGTGAGAGTAGATATATGGATGTGTCCGGGTTTTCTTTGTACTCACGATTTGGCCAGGGGCTTGACCCTGGGTTCCCACTCGAGGCTGCTGTCGATGGCTGCGGTGGATTCGTCTAGAAGGTTGGCTTTCCCCTTCTTAGACGTTTCAGCCTCCAAACATGTGGAGGTCGTCCTCTTCTTTCTCCACCTCGTGGGGGGGACTGGCTTTCCTCTTATTCCTCCTCTTCTTCCTCATCTTTTTTGGCGGAGGAGTGGGCCTCGGTGTCTTTGGACACCATGTCTGAAGCACCCTTGCGACGGAGCCCGCCCCTAGTCTCCTTGGCCTGCTTCTTGGCCTTCTTGTTTGGCGCCTTATATGGCGCTCGGACCAGCATCTTCATTAGAAGTGGGCCGGCTTGTTTTTGAGGCAGCGGAGCCAGACAGTAGATTGGCTCTGCCTTCTTCATCCAGTCCTGGGAGAATCATTAGGGAAATATTATGTGTTTTCCCCAAGGTATACAAATAAAGGATACACCTTGAAAACATGTAAAGACTTACCAAACTTGCGGGGCGGGACAATTTGTGCCCATGATCCTCAGCGGTGTCCGACCACAACTTGCCAAGCTTGAATAGCACCTTCCAGATGTCTTCGTGCGTCGTGCCGAAGAACTCCAACAAGGTTTGGTGCTTGGCCGGATCAAACTCCCATAGATTGCAAGTCCGGTGTTGACAGGGAAGGATCCAGCGAACTAGCATCACCTGGACCACATCGACAAGTTTGATATTCTTGTCCTCCATACTCTTGATACGCGCTTGGAGCGTCATTAACCTGTCTGACGAAGGCCAGTCTAGGCCCTATTCGGGCCAGGACATGAGCTGCAATGGGGCTCCAGATCAGAACTCGGGGGTGGCGGCCCATATGGTGCCGCGTGGCTCGGTAACATAGAACCACTGTTGTTGCCAACCTTTGACGGACTCGTTGAATTTACCTAATGGCCATTTGACATTGGGCATCTTGCTCACCATGGCTCCTCCGCACTCGGCGTGTTCGCCGCCGACCACCTTTGGCTTCACATTGAAAATCTTTAGCCACAGTCTGAAGTGTGGCGGGATGCAGATGAAGGCCTCGCACATGACGATGAATGTCGAGATGTTGAGGAAGGAATTGGGAGATAGGTCATGGAAATCTATCTCGTAGTAGTACATAAGGCTATGAACAAATGGGTGGAGAGGAAACCCCATCTCGTGGACTAAGTGAGGGAGGAATACAACCCTCTCGTGGAGTTCCGGAGTAGGGGCGATCTGTCCCGCCTCCGGGATACGGTGTGCGATCTTCTTGGCCAGGTATCCGGCCTCCCGGAGTTTCTTGATATCCTTCTCCTTGATGGAGGAGGCCATCCACTTGCCTTGTGCTCCAGATCCAGACATGGTTGGAGTGCTTTTTGGGCGGAAGAGATGGGTGCTTGGACGCTGGAGCTCGAGAATGAATGAGCAGAGGAAGAAGAGGGCGTGGGTGAAAGAGGGGAATCCTTATCCCTTTATAAAGGCAGTATCAATCATGCGCCTCCCCACTCGCCCTAAAGCTCGCTTATTTCCCAAGTGTCGTGCTGATGGCACGGTTGGGTTACCCATGCCCGCATGATGAGAATCCCATGATAAGCGGACACGATCACTGCTTTGACAAGATGTGCCGATAAAACCACGCCTCGAGATACGGAGGGGCAGGAAAAAATGGTTCGAATAAAGACCGGGCCGTGGCATGATGTCATGCTATGAGTTGTCAGCAGATTGGACTCGTGGGACATTATACTCTCTACAGTGGTATGTGGAATTTGTTTTGCAGAGCCGGACACGATTCTTATGATCAAGATCTACTTTCGAGTATTCAGAGAAGGAACCCGCCTTGAAATGCCGAAGACAATTTGCGCCTGACTCATCATCATTGAAGCCTGGTTCAGGGTCTACTCAGGGAGTCCCGGATTAAGGGGTCCTCGGATAGCCGGACTATATGCATATGCCGGACTGTTGGACTATGAATATACAAGATAGAAGACTTCATCCCGTGTCCGGATAGGACTCTCCTTTGCGTGGAAGGCAAGCTTGGTGATTCGGATATGAAGATTCCTTTCTCTGTAACCGACTCTGTGTAACCCTAGCCCCCTCCGGTGTCTATATAAACCGGAGGGTTTAGTCCGTAGGAGAACAACAATCATAACTGTTGGGGATATAACTATTGAGTGTAAACCGCCCAGGAGGGGCCGGTTCACCCTCAACTATATTGAAGCCCACGAAGACCCAAAAGATGGCGCTTTACTATGAAACCTAGAGGCCCGGAGCCCAAAGGTGGATTAGGGCCCATAGTGGTAAACCGCCATAGTCATGTAACTTGTGTTGTAAGATAAGGAAGGGAGAGACCAAGCCGAACACTTGTATGAGTCGGCCTCGGGACTCTGTAAACCAGCCAGGTGTCAACCCGGGGTATATAAGGGGACGACCCGGTGGCGGTTCAGGAACAAGAAACAACAACTCGATAGCCAGGCATAGCTTGTTTAGCTCCCTGGTTAGCGAGACCCCAATAATCCCATCACAACTAGACGTAGGCCTTATCGAAGGGGCCGAACTAGTATAAAATCCCTCATGTCCTTTGTCCGGTTTAACCCCTTTAAGCTAACCCATCGCGTTGGCTCCACGACTAAGTCCTTACACAAGGACATCTGACGTGATATTTCCACGACAGTTGGCGCCCACCGTGGGGCTATCGCACGATGGTTTCGAGTTCTTGAAGGGCAGCTTTGAAGGATTCAAAGGATATGTTGTGGGCTAGATGACCAAGAGTCATCGTGGCAAGCTCTACATCGACGATGCAGGCTGGGGCCCCAAGGCCGGCTCAATCGAGTACGGGTACCGGGTCCCCTTCGACGGAATTCACGTCTTCATCGGCAAGATCGGTGAACCGGGCCCTGAGCCGGACACCTGCACCGACCTCGTCGAAATGGCTCAGCGTGCAAGTCCTACCCAGATTCAGCCTACCGTGAAGCGTGCGTTCGTGGGATGTGTCCACGGGTGTGGATCTGAACCGGTGTCTGAGGGTGAGACGGTTGCTTATTCCAACGGCGAATCATCCGCTGGTGAAACTGAATCCCTGTACCAAGTCCAGGATGGCGTGTTTGAAGGGTATTCCGATGGCACCAGTATTCCGGAATTTCTTGAACCGCCGAACCATGTTGGAATTTTCATGGCCGGAACACAGCCAACCTTGCAAAACTCTACTGCGGCGGTGTTTGGACCGGTGGCAGGGGCAGGAGGCTCCGAGCGCCGGCCGGCTCAAGTCCTCTCCGGTTTGATGGATTCCTGGGTGGCCTTGTTGACTACGGTAGTAACACCGGCAACGCAGGATCAGCACAATGCAGATGTAGCAAGTCTAAAGGATCAGATAACACAAGCCAAGGAGTACTTAGCAGCTGAGGAAACCAGGATGGCTGAGGAACGGGCCACTTTAGGCGCCCAGGCGCAAAGGATTCAAGTCGAGAATTATCGGCTTTTGATGGATCAGAACGCTTTAAATTAAATATCCAGGAGGAAACATCAATCTCGTTTGCCGGTGGATTACAATGCAATGAATCTCTTTGGAACGCCAGGTGCAGGAACCAGCAACCCGCCAGCAGTAAACCGGAATACCGATCCAAGGACCGGGGCGCCGGACCAACCTCAGGTGATGGGTCCGCCTCAACGTACGGACAACCTGCCGCGGTATACCACCCCGCCTCCGGGTCACTTTTCTACCCCGTTGGACAATATGATAGCAGTAGCATCCCAGTTGGCTGCTATTCCGATTGAAGGTGAATTGCCGGCAGCGGTTGAGACACGGCAGGCCATGGATCTTCTTCAAACAGCTTTGACATAGCAGCAAGCTTACTCATATAGCCGAGACAGGGTTCACTCAACTCCACGGCCGAGCAAAAGCTATAGCAGGCACATAGATAAATCGGAGGTGTCTAGCAGTGCGCGGCACCACATTGTCCCTCAAGGGCCTAATCCGGTGCGTGGTGATATGAACGCTCAGGACGTGGTGGATAATGGCAGAGCACGAAGGGAGGCCACTTTAGCAGCACAACATACGGGGCGATACCAACCCGCCCCGGTTCAGCCAGCAGCATCAGTGGACCGAGGCGTCAGAGTTGCCTTCAGCTCGTGGGGAGTGCCGTGCCTTATTCCGGCTCTCCGTAATGGGCGATTGCCTAAGGACTTCAAGAGCCCACGTAAGGTGCCGAATTACACCGCTGATCAGCCACCCGAGGTGTGGGTAGAAACTTATGAGATGGCAATGGAGATGCTGGACATTGATGAAGCGTCTTGTGCAAAGTACTTCACGATGATGTTGGAGGGAACAGCTCGTACTTGGTTGAAAAATTTACCACCTAACTCCATCGAGTCATGGGACCAGTTGAAGGCCCGGTTTATAGCCAATTTCAAAGACACATGTAAGCACGCTATGTCCATTGTGGATCTCGACGCCTGTGTGCAAGGGGAGAACGAGTCAACAACTCATTGGGTGCGCCGGGTCTCAGAAGTCTTGCATTCATCGGACCGTATTAATGCTGGCTCGGTGATCATCACCTTGGAACATAATTGCCGGTTTAAGTCACTAAAGATGAAGTTGGGACGGCTCAAGCGCCACTGCAATGACATGGGCACCCTCATGGCCGCCTTGGTCAAGTATGCCAATTCTGATAATACCATGGATCCCGATTCTGATGAGGAGAAACCGGAGAAGGGAAAGAAGAATGGCGGTGCAAAGGGACAGCAGCACAACCAAGGAGGCCATGGGAATAACGGTAAGCATAAAGCAGATTCAGATTTTGTGGCTAACGCTAATGTGCAGCATCGTAAGGGTAAACCGCCCCAGCGCGGCGGCGGAATGAATCTGGAGCATTTGTTGAATCAGCCCTGCCCAAAACATGGGACCAAGGAGGTTCCTGCGATGCATCTTTTGCGGTATGATCAGGGTCCATCAGGCGATTCAGGTCCAGGTTTTCATGGTGGCGGTGGTTCAAACTCTGGATTTCGGAATAATCAGGGCAACCAGAACAACCAAGGTGGTAATAACCAGCAGAGTAATCAAGGAAATCAGCAGCAGTCGGGTTACCAGAGTCACCCAAAGCAGTTGAATGGTGGGTAGTATCATGTGTTCACCACTAGTTTGTGCAAGCGTGATCAGAAGCTTCACAAGAGGGCTGTTAATGCTATTGAACCGGCAGTACCACGTTACCTGCGGTGGTCCGAGCAACCTATTGTATGGAGCAGAGAGGATCATCCACCCCGGGTTGACAATCCGGGTCACCTGGCTTTGGTGGTGGCACCTCAGGTGGGAGGTTATAAGTTCACCAAGGTACTCATGGATGGAGGAATTAGTATCAACATTCTGTATTATGAGACCTTCCGTCGCATGGGGTTGACAGACAAGAGTCTTAAACCATCGAACACTGTTTTCCATGGTGTGGTACCAGGTAAATCGGCATATCCTGTTGGTAAGATCGCTTTGGAAGTTGTGTTTGGTGATGAACATGATTCCCGGTCTGAGACATTGACCTTTGAAGTAGTGAGGATCCAGAGCTCGTACCATGCACTGTTTGGGCGACCGGCTTATGCAAAATTCCTGGCAAGGCCTTGTTACATTTACTTGCAGCTCAAGATGCCGGGTCATAAAGGGACCATTACGGCTCACGGAAGTCATAAAATCGCTTTGGATTGCGAAGAAGGTGATGCGACCTATGCTGAATCAGTTTGTGCTACAGAGGAGCTGAAGTTTTATAAATAAAACGTTGATCCGGCAGACATGACCCAACCCTGCATTTCAAACTGGCTGATGATACTAAGCTTGTTGACTTTGTTCCTGGCGATTCGTCCAAGCAGTTCAGCATCAGCACAAATCTGGATCCGAAATAGGAAAGCGCGCTCATCGAGTTCATCCGTGAGAACCGGGACATTTTTGAATGGAAGCCTTCCGACATGCCAGGTGTAGCGAGGGAACTCGGTGAGCACACTCTCAATATTGATCTGAAGTTTAAACCGGTCAAGCAATTTCTTCACGCTTTAATGAGGAAAGACGCAAGGCAATTGGTGAAGAGGTAGCTCGGCTGTTGGCTGCTGGGTTTATCGTTGAAGTGTTTCACCCTGAGTGGTTGGCTAATCCGGTGCTTGTTCTTAAGAAAAATGGCACTTGGCGCATGTGTGTGGACTACATAGATTTGAACAAAGCTTGTCTGGCTGATCCTTTTGCTCTCCCACGTATTCATCAGATCATTGATGCAACAACGGGTTGTGAGCGTTTGAGTTTCTTGGATGCTTATTCAGGATATCATCAGATCAAAATGGCAGTTAAGGACCAGGAGAAGAACGCCTTCATCACTCCCTTTGGAGCCTTCTACTATGTTTCTATACCCTTTGGGCCCAAGAGTGCCCAGGCAACTTATCAGCGTTGTGTGCAGAATTGTCTACACACTCAGATTGGGCGTAATGTTCATGCCTATGTTGATGACATTGTGGTAAAGTCCAGGAAGAAGGAGACATTGATAGATGACCTCAAAGAGACCTTTGACAATCTGCGGGTTTACAAGATGATGCTCAATCCGTACAAATGTGTCTTTGGTGTTCCGGCAGGCAAGCTTCTAGGCTTTCTGGTGTCCAACAGAGGCATTGAGGCTAATCCGGAGAAGATCAAAGCGATTACATCTTTGGCTAAACCGGCGTGCATCAATGATGTTCAGCGTCTAGCAGGTCGGATTGCAGCCCTAAGTCATTTTATCAGCCGTTTGGGAGAGAAGGCGATCCCTCTATATCAGATGTTGAAGAAAACAGACACCTTTGTCTGGAGTGATGCGGCTAATGCGGCGTTTGAAGACTTGAAGCGGCAGTTGGCCAAACCGCCCGTCCTTGCTGCTCCGGTTGACAGGGAGCCTTTATTGTTGTACGTGGCTGCTAATGCCCGTGCTGTCAGTGTGGAAATTGTGGTGGAGCACAAGGAGGCCGGTAAGGAGTACCCGGTTCAATGGTCGGTTTCTTATATTAGTGAGGTGCTTATCGAGTCAAAGCAGCGATATCCGCATTGGCAGAAGCTAGTATATGGGGTTTTTATGGCAAGTCGGAAGCTCAAACAGTATTTCCAAGGCCATCCCATTACGGTTGTCAGTTCAGCTCCGTTGGGTGATATAATTCAGAACAGGGAAGCAACTGGTCGGGTTGCAAAATGGGCAATTGAACTTGGTCCACATGGTTTGAAGTATGTGCCTCGAATAGCCAGAAAATCTCAAGCACTTGTGGATTTCATCAATGACTGGACCGAGTTACAAGCACCAGAGGACAAACCAGATAATACATACTAGACGATTCACTTTGACGGATCCAAGCAATTGGAGGGCTCGGGGGCTGGAGTTGTCCTTACTTCCCCTCGAGGTGATAAAATACGTTATGTCCTCCGTTTAATGTTCCCCTGTACTAACAATGCAGCTGAGTACGAGGCTTTGCTCCATGGGCTCCGAGTGGCCAAGGATATGAATTTAAGCTGGGTACGATGCTTTGGAGACTCTGATCTGGTGGCTCAGCAAGTTTCTGGCACTTGGGATTCTAAGGATCCACTCATGGCAGCTTACAGACGTGAAGTGGATAATGTGGCGGGTCATTTCAAAGGGTATCAGGTTGAGCATATCGATCGGCGCAAAAATGAAGCAGCAGACGCTTTAAGCCGGCTTGGATCTCAGTGTAAACCGGTACCTCCCAATACCTTTTTAGATATATTGCATAACCCGTCTGTTAAGTTGCCTACAGAGGAGGATTTGGCTATTCCTGATCCGGAGGCTCAATTGGTTGCCGCTTTACACATTGTGCCGGATTGGAGGGTTCCATATCTGGCGTATATGAACCGGGGCGAGTTACCAGATGATGAAGTCTTGGCCCGGCAGATAGTCCGGCGATCCAAGTCCATGGTTATTCACAATGGCGAGTTACACCCCTGCAGCGTTTCAGGCGTATTTCAGCGTTGTGTTTCTCCGGAAGAGGGCCAAGAGATCCTACGGGAAATTCATGAAGGGGATTGTGGTCATCATGCCGGTTCAAAGTCCCTCGTTGCAAAAGCCTTTCGTCATGGGTTCTACTGGTTGACAGCTCATGCTGATGCGTAGGATCTGGTAAAGCGATGTGACGCTTGTCAAAAGTTTTCACGCAGAGCTCACGTTCCGACTCAAGAATTAAGGATGATTCCCATCACTTGGCCATTTGCCACTTGGGGGCTTGACATGGTGGGCCCCTTTAAACGCTCCAAGGATAAGAAGACCCACCTGCTAGTGGCGGTTGACAAGTTTACCAAGTGGATTGAAGCGGAGCCTGTTAGCAAGTGTGATGCGGCTACAATGGTTCAATTTCTCAAAAAGATTATCTTCCGCTTTGGCTTTCCACACAACATCATCACGGATAATGGCACAAACCTCTCTAAGGGTGAGATGGAAGATTTTTGTCAGAGAGAACACATCTGGCTTGACTTAGCATCCGTGTCGCACCCCCAGACAAATGGTCAAGCGGAGAGAGCTAATCAAGAAATCTTGAAGGGGATTAAACCCCGGCTTATGGTCCCTTTAAAGCGGACGCCGGGTTGTTGGGTGGAAGAATTACCTTATGTATTATGAGCATCAACACCACCCCAACAGATCGACGGGTTACACGCCTTTCTTCATGGTGTACGGGGCAGAGGCGGTTCTCCCAAGTGATATTCGTCACGATTCGCCCCGGGTTGCTAATTATGTTGAAGCAGACAATGAGCAAGCACGCCAGGAGGCGTTGGACCTGTTAGATGAAAAATGAGATATGGCTTTAGCCCATTCGTCGGTTTACCAGCAAGACCCGTGGCATTATCATAGCCGCCGGGTTAGGACAAGAACCATTCAAGAAGGGGATTTGGTGCTCCGGCTCATCCAGGATCAGACCGACATGCACAAGTTATCCCCACCTTTGGAAGGACCCTTTGTGGTCAGGAAAAATCTGCACAACGGATCATACTACCTCATTGACGTTCGAGACAACTCACGCACCTCTGAGGAGGAGACCCGGCGGCCATGGAACATAGCTCTCCTATGGCCTTACTACACCTGAGCCATAGGCTTTTCTTATGTACATATTTCGACAATGTATATATTATGATCAATAAAATAAACCGGCATCCTTGCTATAAGCAGTGCCTCTACTATTTTTTCTCAAATATCCTTTGAGTTACATTTTGGCTTCAGCTAACAAAGTGAAGTACTACCTATTAAACCGGCTATCATGCTACCATACAGCTTGGGAGCTTCATACCCAAGGGGCCAAAGAGAGTCTGGATGCTATGCACGGCTCAAACATAGGCACCCAATGAGCACAGCTCATCACGTTACTTGGGGGCTCTTTGTGTAAAGTAACAAAGAGTTTGAAAGGACCCTTGTAGCTGGGTATCGACCCACGGCTTGGAATCCTGGTATATTTACCTAAAACCCTAGGTTAACCTGCCTTCATCAAGTAAGCCACTCCTATCCAGGTAATCCTGGCACGACCCTCCGAACGTTTGACAGTTACTCTCATTCAGACCCTGAACTTGTCAAAGTTAAAACGGTGATTGGTAAGTTGGAGGCCCATCTTAAAAGGCTTTGTCAAATGGTTTAACTCAGCGGCCTGGCAGCCCATGAAAAGCCTCGAATTTGGGCCTGGCAGCCCTCGAAAAGCCTCGACTACACGGTTTTATTTGCACTTGTCACTATTTTTCTTTTGATGACTTTTGTGTTAAACCGGTATCTTTGATCTGGTATGGCTTTTCAGTCATCATATTAACCCGGTGTTTGTTAACCCGGCTTGGATCTCAACTAAACGTTGACGAGCCTTATCAATAAACCGGAGTTTATTAACCGGGCCTGGCTTTGACTACTTGTCGCCAGTTTTTGTTATCTGGTGTTCATCGTATCCCGGCATGACTTCTTATACATCATCAGTACATGATGAAGTTATACAAAATTCAAGATTTGGGTTTTCACCCTTATTACAATCAAAGTTGGTAAACCAACTAAAGTGATATCACATCACAGGTATGAGTTTATTTCATATTTCTTAAAGGTTTGATTATCAATCAGCCTTTATCTTGGGTATTATGACCTGTCCAGCGGTAAACCGCCAGGACAAACTTTCTTTATGCAGGCTTCAGAGTCGCGTTATCACAGCATAAGCAAACATTTCATGTGTTATGACGGTTCAACACAAGTCGTGCATCAGCACAACAAATCAAAGAGTTTTTACTAGCCTATTATAGGGCACTTTGAGGCCCAAAAAGCTGATTGTTCTTGCATAACAAAAGTTTGTCACAGAAACACAAAGGCCAGATTAAGACTCGTTGCCGGGACGACGTGAAGTGGAAGGATCTTAAGGCACCGGTTCAACCTCCTCCTCTCCACCCAGAGGCTGGAAGTCAAAGGTGGTCCAGTCAATCCGGGTTAATGCCTGAAATACAACTTCCTCATCTATCAGATCGGACGGATCAACATCAGGGGCGTAAGTGTGCTTACGAATTGGCGGGATAAGGTTTTGAGTCTCTGTCATAGTCGTGTCAACTTGATGGTTCTCAAGACCGATGAACAGTCAGGTTAGCTTCTGCCGCCAGTTGACTTGATAGTGGACGCATCTCCTTTGTCAAAGCTTTGAGTGTGTCATTGTCAAATGCTGATCCGTCTGCCTGTTCATCTGGAAATCCCTTGGCGATGTCAACCGGATCCAAGTCAGATATCCATGCTTTGGCCCGGGTCAGTGCCAATAAAGCGCCAGCCCTGGCAGCAGACCGCTTCACCTCTTCTATTTGAGCCGGTGTCATGGATAATCTTGCTAAAGTGTCCTTGATCAATGTTGGTGCCGGTTTATTATAAGAGGCTACAAAGATAACCCGTTGTGCTCCGGTATACAGTTGTTCAATCAGGGTATAAGTCGCCTTCAGTTTCATCCGCATATTTGTTCCCAGATGGGTAATGCATTAGCCTGCAACGGTTCAAGAAAATTCAAGTTAAACCGGCGGAGTTGATAATATTACAGAACATGTGTTTTAAGATACTTACCAAACACGGCAGCCGTCATGGAATTCACTTGATGCTTGAGACCCGCCAGTTCTTCTTCAACCGGTTTAAGGGCCGTTTCAGCATCTTCTGCCCGCTTCAATAACGCAGCCTTTTCAGTCCCCCAATTGGTGCGTTCAGTTTTGAAGCCCTCTTTAAGTTGCTCCATGGCTGACAAGGCACCTTTGAGCTCTTCTTTGGCTTTGGAAGTATCTTATTGCTGCAACTTAAGGATTTCTTGAAGATCGGCGGTTTGGGACTCTTTCGTCTTCATGTCAGCCTGCACAAGTCACAACAAGTTATATATTTCTTGAAGTCCCAATCACAAAACAAGTTATACACTTGGCACATGGGGGCTAATGTGGATTGCTTTTTACAGTGGATATTTTTTAAAGTCCCAAGGCTCAATCCAAATATTAAGCTTGGCACTTGGGGGCTAATGCACATTTGATCATTCATAAGGAAAGGCAATGAAACAAGGACAAGACAGTTCTGGTTTGTCTTCAAAAAGACAAACCGGCCCCTGGTTGCTACTGCATGGAAATTTTTTATATATCAAAGTCCCGGTTTGTCTTTAAGAAGACAAACCGGCCCTTGGGGGCTACAATGGAGAAGATATACAGAATGAAAATTCAAAGTGTTCATACCTCATAACGCTCCTTCATCAGATTTACCAAACCGGCTTCCAAGTCATGGCTGGTGTACAGGAGGTTTAAGTAACCGGAATGAAGCTCTTCAACGCTAAGATTGACAAAGTGGGATAAGTCTGCCTTCCCCTTCCCTTTGCCCATAGCGGCGAATTCCTCCTTAGCAGTATGTTTGGCCAAGATAACCGGATTGCCAGGACTGGTGTGACCCATGCCAGTAATTACAACATCATCGTCATCATTTCTTGGTGGGCTTGGTGGATTGTTGGCACCCCTGGCTGGACTTGGCGGGTTAGCAGCCGGGCTTGGCGGATCAGCAGCTGGACTTGGTGGAGTGGTAGTACGAGGGCTCGACGGATCAGTATGGATTGCCGGGTCAGCTTCCGGCGGATTAGCCTCAGTGCTTGCATCTTGCGGGATGGAATCATCCATAACATCGGCATTTCTAGCGGTGTCCTCAGCAGCCTTCTCCGTTTCCACTTCACCAATGGGAGCACTGGTTTTAGCCTTTTCGCTCAGGCGAGCTTTGTCACTGTAACATCACAACAATGATTAGCACGGTAAACTAAACTATGAAGGGAAAACATGAATCATAATATACTTACCCAGGGACGGTCTTAAGGGGAGGCAGCTGAGTGGTTGATGAACTGCCAGACGAGTTGGAAGATTCCTAGTAATTGGGATCAGACGGATTAAGTGGGTCTCTGAAGAAACCCTTCAAAGGATAAAGTTTTTTACGAGAATAAGTAACCTCTCGGCGACATTTCCGGTTTGGCGTATCCGGTAAACCGAAAGAGGTAATCTGCTGGCCACTGCACCAGGTTGTGCGACGCTCTTTAGCTTGCTGTGTCTTTAAAGAAAATTTTGGATCCAAATGAGCAAGAGGGTGAGAGTGTTTTACTTTCCGAACTGTATGACGAACTCTTTGAACCGGCACAAGATCAGAGTTGGAAGAAAGAGTGATTACCTCAATGTGGTCTGCGCGGCTGGCCTCAGTGTCATCCTGGGAATAATCATTGTCAATAAGGTATATGAAAAGAGAACCAAGTGAATCAAGTTCTACCTCTGGATCTGATTCATCAACCTCCTCTGGCGGATTAGAAGACTCGGTGATTTTCTTCTTGCCTGCTTTCTTGGTGGCTTTGGTCTTTGCACGAGCCCTTGCCGGTTTAGTCCGTTTCCAGAAAGAGCTGTCGGCCTGTAAAAATTAAAGGAAAAGAGTATTAGCACATTATTAAGGCACAGGCAAAACTATGAGCATTAAGTCAAATTTACCGCTGTCGGTTTGTTGGTGGCGCAAAATGGTGGCAACCCGGTTTGGCTGTAGGCAGAGATTGTTTCGTCAAGCATCTTCTTCACAGACTCAGTAACTTCAAGGTCTGTCATTACCACTTCATGATATCGTTGAGGATCTTTGACGTTGCCAGTGTATTCATGCATCAATCCGGGACAGCGGCTTAAAGGCTGAATACCCCAGGAAACCCAACAGCGGACGAGATCAATACCAGTCAAACCATTGGCCATGAGAGCCCGGAGCTTGGCGATTTGAGGAGCAAAAGTTTTTCGTTCTGCGGCGGATAAACTGAAGGTAATGGGTGACCGTTGCTAAGCCGTTGAGGGCGGTAACCCGACAAAGGATTTTCTCCGCCAGGAGCAGTATTCCGGCAATAAAACCAAGTTTGGTTCCAATCTTTAGGATGACTATGATGTTTTGCATGAGGGAAATCAACTTCTTTCCTTTTCTGAATTGAAATGCCACCAAGTTTTGTGTTGGGACCATCAGAGAACTCCGTACGGCGGTTCAAATGAAAGAAATCCCGGAACAACTCCACAGATGGTTCTTCTTGAAGGTAGACTTCGCAGAATACTTGAAAGTTGCATATATTGGACACGGAGTTCGGTCCAATATCTTGTGGATGGAGTTGGAAGCTTGCGAGGACATCCCGGAAGAATTTTGATCCGGGTGGGATGAATCCCCGGTCTAAGTGTTGCATAAATACAATCACTTCTCCATCTTGAGGTTCAGGTGGGCATTCAGAGCCCGGAACACGCCAATTAAGGACCCTTTTTGAAGCTAAAGCGCTAGTGGTGACATATCCATTAATTTGTGTTTCAGTGATCTTGGATGGAACCCAATTGCAGGCAGAGAATTGTTTGGCCATCCCGGAAGGAAAACTGTGAAAGGACAAATAAAGGCCGGTTTACAATTTAACGGTTTAAGCGTACTATTCAGTGTTAAACCGGCAAATTGACGTTCAAGTTCAGTTGGCGATTTAAGAGAGGGCTAATGATATATGGCGGGTTGGTTATCACAGGTTAAACCGCCCGTAGGCAGAAGGACCAGGGTTCAAAATTTACTAAGTGTTACAAAAACAGGTTTCACAATAGCACAGTACAATTTTGGATCTACCGTGGATAACTAAAGAAAATTTTACTGAACCCTACAATGGCGCTAAGAGGAACAGTGAAGATCTAGACGCAGTCTGTCAGGAGCAGCAAGAAGCCGCGGGATGGTGGACTATAAAAATGAATCTAGCCGCGACTCAAAACTAGCAGATGCATATATATATCCTCAGTAAATGGACTAAAGAGAAAGCTGCGGAAGAACTGAGGAACGGCGACATGGATGAACTCGAAAACCCTAATGGAGATATAGGGTTACGGGACATGAACTTACCAGAGCCACTCGGCAGCGGAAGAGAGCGGCAGGGTTTCTGGAACAAACAGGTTGATGCAACGGCCTTGGTCGGTGCAGATTCGAAGATCGACGGCGGCGCCGGCGCTGGGGTTCTTCGGGTCGCGAGGAAGAAGATGAGAAAGGGAAGAAAATGAAAGTACCTGTCGGGCTTATTTATAACAGGGCAAGGGGATAAGTGACAGGCGCGAGAATCGAGGGGGCCAAAACGGCGAGTGGCACAGATGTCGCCTTGATTTCCGGGATGACATTAAATGAAGGGAATCTTTTTATTCATTTTTTTAAAGAGGTGATGCCATGATGATCCGTTGCTGTGTCCGGAGGATGACGTCACGGCGGTTTAACAAGATTTATAAAGGGAAGACATCATGGCAGTTTATGAGAAATGAAGGAAGATGTTCACAAGTTTTTTCTAAGTGTTAAAGATTGACATAAACGGGTTCAAATCACTAGGGCCTAATGTTGGGGATATAACTATTGAGTGTAAACCGCCCAGGAGGGGCCGGTTCACCCTCAACTATATTGAAGCCCACGAAGACTCAGAAGATGGCGCTTTACTATGAAACCTAGAGGCCCGGAGCCCAAACGCGGATTAGGGCCCATAGTGGTAAACCGCCATAGTCATGTAACTTGTGTTGTAAGATAAGGAAGGGAGAGACCGAGCCGAACACTTGTATGAGTCGGCCTCGGGACTCTGTAAACCGGCCGGGCGTCAACCCGGGGTATATAAGGGGCGGCGGTTCAGGAACAAGAAACAACAACTCGATAGCCATGCATAGCTTGTTTAGCTCCCTGGTTAGCGAGACCCCAATAATCCCATCACAAGTAGGCGTAGGCCTTTATCTTCATCGAAGGGGCCGAACTAGTATAAAATCCCTCATGTCCTTTGTCCGGTTTAACCCCTTTAAGCTAACCCGTCGCGATGGCTCCAAAACTAAGTCCTTACACGAGGACATTTGACGTGATATTTCCACGACAATAACCATAGGATAGCTTCTAGGGTATAGCCTCTATGATCTCGTGGTAGATCAACTCTTGTAATACTCATATCATCAAGATCAATCAATCAGGAAGTAGGGTATTACCTCCATCGAGAGGGCCCGAACCTAGGTAAACATTGTGTCCCCTGACTCCTGTTACCATTAGCCTTAGACGCACAGTTCGGGACCCCCTACCCGAGATCCGCCGGTTTTGACACTGACACCCGGTGTATGCCTGTACTTAGTGGGCCCAACACGCCTGTCAGACTAGTGACGTGCTTCCCGTCGCAACTTGGTAGTAGTCCAGGCGTCCTCCTTGAGGCGCTCTCGAAGAACTTGCCGTTGGTCATGGCGCGTCCGTGGATCTGATGACACCGTGACACCTTGTCCCGGGCGTCGCCCCGACGGGCCAACCGGGGCGGAGGGGAGTGCACCGTGGTTGCGGTGCTCTCAACCCTTCCACTTCCTGCACGTGTCGGTTCGTCATTTCGGCGCCGTGAGGGGCTTGCTCCTCGGTGGCCATCCCTATTGGCATGGCCAATAAGGCTTTGGATAGCAACCCTCCACTCTTCTTGCTTCTCTGGGGCGGGAGGAAAGTCGACGAGCAGTTGCGCCCGCGACAGTGCTTCCGCTCGCATGGGTGGCAGCGACAGGCGTGAGGAATGGGAGGAACTCGGACTTCTAACGATGTTAGAAGGAGTCCAATCACGATTCCACGGCCGCGCGCCCTTTTCGCCTGCATCATGGCGTGCATGTCGTCCCTGTGTGTCGTTAGAGTGATGCTGAGGGCTCTTGCTGTGGCGACGCCCGGGGTCCTCAACATCACGGCGCGGTTCGTCGCACACGAGCTGAGGAGGACCGCGATACGGGCGTCGGCGAGATCGATCTTCTGCCCTTGGAGGTCCCCGCACCACCCGCAGGCGGCACAACTCCATCCTTGGGCATGACGGCATGCCAACCTCCATCGCTGCTGTGGAGGACGCCGGCGGCCTGGCTTCTTGTATTCGGATGATGTGGATGATCTTGATCTCCTCCGCCACTAGCGCCCGCCCTGTCGCCTATTCGCGTGGGTGCGGGCGGGGCGGCCCCGATCGGGCCGATCGCCAAAGCCGTCTTCTTCTTCGGAGCAATGGCGATGAAGGAGCTACTGTACTAACTATAGACCAGATTCTCACAACTAAAGCACCCCCTACCTGGCGCGCCAAAGATGTCAGGGAAACCGATCACCTATGGGGTCACAAGGATCCCTTCTACGTTCGGCGGGGGATTAGTTGCACGAAGAGCAGGTCGAGCCGTTAGCACAAAGAGGATTTTTATCCAGGTTCGGGCCGCGAAGATGCGTAGTACCCTAGTCCCTCTTTATCTGGTTACATGTGTGTTCTTGAGCTCTTGAACTAGCAACGATGTGTGCTTTGTCCAAAAGTCTGAATCCTCTCTCTATGCGCCTTGGGCCTCCTTTTATACACAAAGGGGTTGCCACAGTGGCACACAGGAGGTGGCAAGCTACAGTGGTACGAGCTTATCTCTCGATCAACGTAGGACAAGCGCATTTAATGTGTTGCCTATGTGTCATCTCGATTTATTGGGGACGGAAACAGAGGCCATCTCATCCTCCGCCGCTCCTCTTTGCCTCACCATGCGTCCGGGCCGACGAGGCATGCAGCGCCACGCTGGCCAACCAACTGTTGTGTTGGCGACATGGTAGGCTTCTACGAAGATCTGCATGCCACCACGCATGTGCCTACTTAGCTGGCAAGCCTATCATTGTGTTGGAGTGGTGGCCTTGTTGGTTTCTTCGCAAGCCCCCCCGGCAAGGAGCTTGCCTAGGGCCTCGCAGGTTTCCTCGGCATGGCTTTTTGCCGGGCATGGCCCTGCTCGCCACCTGCTTCCTGTTGATGACCCACAACTGTAGGGGATCTATCATAGCCCTTTCGATAAGTAAGAGTGTGAACCCAACGAGGAGCAGAAAGAAATGAAAAGCGGTTTTCAGTAAGGTTTTCTCTGCAAGCACTGAAACTGTAGGTAACAGATAGTTTTGTGATAAGATAAATTGTAACGAGTAACAAGCAATGAAAGTAAATAAAGTGCAGCAAGGTGGCCCAATCCTTTTTGTAGCAAAGGACAAGCCTGGACAATTTCTTATAATGAGAAAAGAGCTCCCAAGGACACATGGGAATTATCGTCAAGCTAGTTTTCATCACGCTCATATGATTCACGTTCGGTACTTTGATAATTGGATATGTGGGTGGACCGGTGCTTGGGTACTACCCTTACTTGGACAAGCATCCCACTTATGATTGACCCCTCTTGAAAGCATCCACAACTACAAAATAAGTATTAAGGTAAACCTAACCATAACATTAGACATATGGATCCAAATTAGCCCCTTAAGAAGTGATAACCCACAAGTATAGGGATCGCAGTAGTTTTCGAGGGTAGAGTATTCAACCCAAATTTATTGATTCGACACAAGGGGAGCCAAAGAATATTCTCAAGTATTAGCAGCTGAGTTGTCAATTCAACCACACTTGGAAACTTAGTATCTGTAGCAAAGTGTTTAGTAGCAAAGTAATATGATAGTGGTGGTAACGGTAACAAAAGTAAAGACAATAAAAGTAACGTTTTTGGTATTTTTGTAGTGATTGTAACAGTAGCAACGGAAAAGTAAGTAAGCGAGAACAAGTATTTGGAAAACTCGTAGGCACCGAATTAGTGATGGATAATTATGTCGGATGTGGTTCGTCATGTAACAGTCATAACATAGGGTGACACAGAACTAGCTCCAGTTCATCAATGTAATGTAGGCATGTATTCCGAATATAGTCATACGTGCTTATGGAAAAGAACTTGCATGACATCTTTTGTCCTACCCTCCCATGGCAGCGGGGTCCTATTGGAAACTAAGGGATATTAAGGCCTCCTTTTAATAGAGAACCGGAACAAAGCATTAGCACATAGTGAATACATGAACTCCTCAAACTATGGTCATCATCAGGAGTGGTCCCGATTATTGTCACTTCGGGGTTGCCGGATCATAACACATAATAGGTCACTATAGACTTGCAAGATAGGATCAAGAACTCACATATATTCATGAAAACATAATAGGTTCAGATCTGAAATCATGGCACTCGGGCCCTAGTGACAAGCATTAAGCATAGCAAAGTCATAGCAACATCAATCTCAGAACATAGTGGATACTAGGGATCAAACCCTAACAAAACTGACTCGAATACATGATAAATCTCATCCAACCCATCACCGTCCAGCAAGCCTACGAAGGAATTACTCACGCACGGTGGTGAGCATCATGAAATTGGTAATGGAGGATGGTTGATGATGACGACAGCGACGAATCCCCCTCTCGGGAGCCCCGAACGGACTCCAGATCATCCCTCCCGAGAGAGATTAGGGCTTCGTGGTGGCTCCTTATCGTAAAACGTGATGGTTTCTTCTCTCTGGTTTTTTTCTTCCCGAAAGCCAATATATGGAATTGGAGTTGGCGTCGGAGGGCCACCAGGGGGCCCACGAGGTAGGGGGCGCGCCCTGGGGGGGAGGGCGCCCCCCACCCTCGTGGATAGGGTGTGGGCCCCCTGGTCTTCATCTTTGGCGAGGATTTTTTTTATTTATTGTAAGATATTCCGTGGAGTTTCAGTTCATTCCGATAACTTTTATTTTCTGCATAAAGAACAACATCATGGCAATTCTGCTGAAAACAGCGTCAGTCCGGGTTAGTTCCATTCAAATCATACAAGTTAGAGTCCAAAACAAGGGCAAAAGTGTTTGGAAAAGTAGATACGACAGAGACGTATCAACTCCCCCAAGCTTAAACCCTTGCTTGTCCTCAAGCAATTCAGTTGACAAACTGAAAGAGAAAAAGAAAAACTTTTACAAACTCTGTTTGCTCTTGTTGTTGTAACATGAAAAGCCAGCATTCAAGTTTCAGCAAATATGATGAACTAACCATACTAACAATAACACAAAGTTCTCACAATTACTCATATCAATAGCATAATCAGCTAGCGAGATATAATAACAAAACTCGGATGATAACACTTTCTCAAAATAATCATAACATGATATAACAAAATGGTATCTCGCTAGCCCTTTTTGAAACCGCAAAACATAAATGCAGAGCACCTTTAAAGATCAAGGACTAACTAAACATTGTAATTCATGGTAAAAAGAGATCCAGTCAAGTCATACCCAATGTAAACCAATTATAATGAATGCAAATGACAGTGTGCTCTCCAGCGGGTGCTTTTTAATAAGAAGGGTGATGACTCAACATAAAAGTAAATAGATAGGCCCTTCGCAGGGGGAAGCAGGTATTTGTAGAGGTGCCAGAGCTCGATTTTAAAATAGAGATTGAATAACATTTCGAGCGGCATACTTTTGATGTCAATGCAACAACTATGAGATGACGATATCTTCCATGCTAAACAAATTATAGGCGGTTCCCAAACTGAATGGTAAAGTTTATACTCCCCATCCTCCATAGGCATTAATCCATGGCTTGCTCGAAACAACGAGTGCCTCCAACATTCAACGGTTCCCAGGGGAAGTTTTGTTGGCAATTATTTTGATTTAGTTTGCATAACGCATGGGACTGGGCATCCAGGTGACTAGCCATCTTCTCGTGAATGAGGAGCGGAGTCCACTCCTCTTGAGAATAACCGCCTAACATGGAAGATAAGGGCAGCCCTAGTTGAAACATGAGTTGCTCGAGCATACAAAACAGAATTTCATTTGAAGATTTGGAGTTTGGCACATACAAATCTACTTGGAACGGCAGGTAAATACCGCATATAGGTAGGTATAGTGGACTCATATGGAACAACTTTGGGGTTTAAGGAGTTTCGATGCTCAAGCAGTATTCCCACTTAGTACAGGTGAAGGCTAGCAAAAGACTGGGAAGCGACCAACAGGGAGAGCGACAACAGTCGTAAACATGCATTAAAATTAATTTACATCGAATACAAGCATGAGTAGGATATAATCTACCATGAACATAAATATCATGAAGGCTATGTTGATTTGATTCAACTACATGCGTGAACATGTGCCAAGTCTAGTCACTCAATTCATTTAAAGGAGGATACCATCCCATCATACCACATCATAATCATTCTAATAGCATGTTGGCACGCAAGGTAAACCATTATAACTCATAGCTAATCAAGCATGGCACAAGCAACTATAATCTCTAAATGTCATTGCAAATATGTTTACCTGATAATAGCTAACTCAGGAATGATGAATCATCATATTTACAAAAACAAGAGAGGTCGAGTTCATACCAGCTTTTTCATCCCAATAAGTCCATCATATATTATCATTATTGCCTTTCACTTGCACGATCGAACAATGTGAATAATAATAAGAGTGCACGTGCATTGGACTAAGCTAGAATCTGCAAGCCTTCAATAAATAGGAGAAGACAAGTAATATGGGCTCTAAGTTAAATAAACAATCATGCATATAAGAGCCACTTCAACAATTTAATCATGGTCTTCTCCTACTGACCCCCAAAGAAAAGAAAAGAAATAAAAACTATTTACACGGGAAAGCTCCCAACAAGCAAAAGAAGAACGGGAAATCTTTTTGGGTTTTCTTTTTAGTCACTACAGCAAAGAAATAAACTACTACTAATTTTTTTTTGTTTTTCTAAAGGTTTATTAAACACACAAAAAGAAAGCAGGAAAAAGAAAGTAAACTAGCATGGATATTACAGTGAAAGAGTATGAGCACTGACATCTAGCAACGAGTGTGTGTGAACATGAATATAATGTCGGTGGGAAATACGTACTCCCCCAAGCTTAAGCTTTTGGCCTAAGTTGGTCTATTGCCAGGGATAGCCTGGCGGATACCCGTAGGTGAAGCTGGGGTCATACTGCGATGAAGAAGACTCTGACTGCCACTGGCTGGCAACCACCTCTGGATCCCAAGAATAAACAGACTATCGTGGAGGCTCATCTTGTGGCTCCGGTTCCGGGGCAGGTGCAGGATTTCGATAGGCTTGAATGGCCGTCCACGGAACGATGTGAGGACCTACAGACAAGTTAAACAAAGAGGGAGCAGGCAAAGCAAAAGTCTCAGGGTGATGTTTATCAAAGTACAATTTATATTTGAGCTCCCCTTCACGACTCTTAACAAGAAAGTCATGCGCTAGCATGCTCTTATAATCTAAATAAGCACGGGGCAATGATGTTTCCTCTTTCTCCTCATGCCTAATAGGTATTTCAAAATATTCAGCTAGGCATGAAGCATAAATGCATCCAAAGATGGGGCCCTTAGTACGGTTCAAACTTAACCGTCTAGCAACAATTCCACCCATACTAACAGAGTTATTGCGGTATAAACCATGGAACAAAATGATAACATCAGGAACAGTAAGGTTTCCACAGTTCCCGCGACCAATCAAGCAACGACTAGCAAATAAGGAAAAGTAGCGTAAAACAATAAAATGTATGCTAGTGATTCTTGCATCAGAAACCTTCCTGGTTTCTCCCACCGTGATAGTGTTAATAAAAGCTTCTACTTTGTTACGGTGTCGTTCATCCAAGGTGCCCTCAAAGGGTATTTTGCAAACCTCGCAAAATTCAGCTAATGGCATCCTCTTAACAACGTCATATAAATGAAACTCTACTGATGGAGGTGAATTCTTAGGGAAAAAGTAGAAGTTTTGCACAAAAGTATTTGTGAGTAAGAGGTACTGATGGCGTTGGTCGCGGAGGAAGTCGGTGAGGCCAGCATTCTCAATTAATAAATAGAAATCTTCATAAATCCCGGCTCTCCTCAAGAAGTCATCGGAAGGCCATTCACATGGCCGGACCTCCGCGGTGCGAGGCAGATTAAATTTGGGCTTCTGTTCTTCTTGCTTTTGTTTTTCCTTCGAGCTTCGTCTCGACGAGCCCCTCAAAAGTCTCTTCATTATTTCAAGGAACAATCTTCCCAAGCAGTTTTGCGAGAGGTGCTTTGAGCAAGGAGATAAAAAATCACAGCAACCGGGGCTGGAACTCGTGCTTGAGTTGGTTTTTCGTGTTTATGTGAGGCAGAGGAAGAAGATGGGTGCAGGGATAAGTGGAGGAGGGCCACCGTGGGCCCACGAGGCAGGTGTGACGCCATCGATTTAATCGTACACTAATCATACACGCAAATGTGTATGATCAAGATCAAGGACTCACGGGAAGATATCACAACACAACTCTAGACACAAATTAAAATAATACAAGCTTTATATTACAAGCCAGGGGCCTCGAGGGCTCGAATACATAAGCTCGAAAACACAAGAGTCAGCGGAAGCAACAATATCTGAGAATAGACATGAGTTAGACAAGTTTGCCTTAAGAAGGCTAGCACAAAACAACAACGATCGAAAAGGCAAGGCCTCCTGCCTGGGAGCCTCCTAACTACTCCCGGTCGTCGGCGTCCGTCACGTGGTAGGAGGCACCCTTGGGGTAGCAGCAGTCGTCAAAGGTGGCATCTGGCTCCTGGACTCCACCATCTGGTTGCAACAACCAGAAAGAAGAAAGAAGGGGAAAAAGGGGAAGCAAAGCAACCGTGAGTACTCATCCAAAGTACTCGCAAGCAAGGATCTACACTACATATGCAACATTATCAAAGGAAGGCTGTATATGTGGACTGGGCTGCAGAAATGCCAGAATAGGGAGAAGGCCTAGTCCTATAGAAGACTAGCATCTTCTGGAAACCACCATCTTGCAGCAAACAAGAGGGAGTAGAGTAGCATAAAGTAAAGCGGTAGTAGTGTTATCAACCTCGGCCAGAGATCCTTTCTCGACTCCCTGCGAGAAAGCAATCCCAGAGCCATACTATCCAGTTATCATCACAATCAAATCCTCATCACCATCCAGTTCTCATCACAAGTATCCAGTTCTAGTTGTATCGATCGGGATACAACTCCAAGTGTCCGTTACCGTAGGACAGGCTATGCATAGATTAGTTCTTCCCTGCAGGGGTGCACCAACTTACCCACCACGCTCGATTGACTCCGGCCGGACACACTTTCCAGGGTCATGCCCGGCCTCGGCCAAACAATACGCCGCAACCCGACCTAGACTTAATAGAGAGGCCAGCATGCCGGACTAAACCTATGCCCCCAGGGGTCATGGGCCATCTCCCCGGAAACTCCTGCACGTTGCGAACGCGGCCGGTGAGCAGACCTAGCTACCTCCCTAAAAAGGCAGGAGCTTACCAGTCCAACCCGGCGCGCTCCGCTCCGTCGCTGATGTCTATTAAGCTTCGGCTGATGCATACGACGCAGAACGCCCATACTATGCCCACGTGATGGTTAGTGCTATCAGGCCAGAGGCCCCTCGGATCAAATATCCAAATCGTAGTGGATTAGGAACGCGCGGTAACAAGTAGAGACTCACGAAAGAGGTGACCCCGTTGCCCCGTCTCGAGGACTTGCGGCAAGGGCTAAGAATGCCCGGCCACGCCTCGTAATTATCTCACGGGCACCTTCCAGGTCAACCCGTCTCCACATCACTTTCCAAGTAATAGTTGTAAAGTCCAAGTATCCGTGTGTCCAAACATCAAGAGGAAAACCCAAGGAATCACCCTCGGTGGGTTCCACTCAATGTAATCATCAAGGTGAACGTAGAGGAATCACCCTCGAGGTTCACACTTGAGGGGTTGCACGACAGAGTCGTATCGGAAGTGGTTAAAGAGGAAATCACCCTCGATGACCATGACCGAATAGCTACACTACAGGGTTAACATCAGAAGTGTTGTAGAGGTCTCACCCTCGGCACTCGATAGTATCCCAGTAGTGTTGAGCAACTAAGGGGAAAGTGATGTGCGGTGCAGGGGCCTGGTCTTCGATCCCGTTGATCGGGTCTTCAATGATGAAGCAGGGGCAACAAGGACAAGGTGGGGGTCACTGATGGATCACTAACCAACCTATACTAAGCAGTTTAGGATAAGCCGGTAAGGTAACAATAAGCAGGTTACAAAAGGAGGCTATGCATCAGAATAGGAGCAAACAATAACAATAGCAAAATCTAATGCAAGCATGAGAGAATGGAATGGGCGATATCGGGATGATCAAAGGGGGGGCTTGCCTGGTTGCTCTGGCAAGGAGGGGGTCGTTGTCGACGACGTAGTCGATCACAGGGGCATCAGCGGCCTCGGGGTCTACCGGAGAGAAGAGGGGGAAGAAACAGTAAATATAAAGCAAACAAAGCATCACAAAGCATAACGTGGCAATATGTTGTGCCGGGAGTGACCTAACGTATGGCTACACGATATAGGTGAAGGGAGAATTCAACCGGGAATGTATTCCCGGTTCCGGACCTATGTCAGACAGATGACCGGAGGGGGAAAGTTCCATGTTCAGCATGCTAGGGGCATGTGACAGATGAACGGACCGCATATTCGGATTCGTTGGATTTTTCTGAGCAACTTTCATATAGAAAACATTTTCATCCGAGCTACGGTTTAAAAGTTACGGATTTTCAAAGTTTAAACCAATTTCTGAATTATTTTAAAAGCAGAAAAGGTTTATTGCGCCACTAGTGACGTCAGCATTGCATCAGCTCTGCTGACCAGTCAAACTGACAGGTGGGACCCACCTGTCAGCCTCTCTGTCTAGCAGAGGCTTAACTAAGCTAACAGGGTTAGTTAGGGGGCGTGGGCCCCAGCAGTCAGTGACTGGTTAGGTTAACTAATTAGTTTTATTTATAAAACCGGTTTAGTTAATCTAATTACGTGGTGGGCCCGCACGTCAGTGTCACAGAGAAGCCCAGTCAGCATGTTGACTGGTCAAACCAGTCAACAGGGTCCCGTGGGGCCCAGCGTCAGTGACTCAGGTGATGGGGCCCACGCATTCATGTTGGTGGCTGCGCCGGGGAGGGCTCCGGCGACCAAGGCGATGGCGGCGCCTCGCCGGAGTTGGCCGGAGCCGCGCTACAGGGGGCCTCCGGACCTACGGCTTGGACCTAAGGGCACGGCCCGGCACCGCGCACACGATGGTGACGATGACTGGCGTCGGGGACGACTGGAGCATCGCCGGCGACGGAAAAGGCGGCGACGACCTTCGGGCGTGTGATGGCGAAGGCGAAGCAGCGTGCTACGGAACGAAAGGAAGGGCTGGGGAGGATCCCCGTGGTGCGGCGAGTCCAACGGGCTTGAGCCCGTGACCAAAAGGTCACCGGAGTCTCGCCGGCGACGAGCTCCGCGGTGCTGCGTTCGGGCGCACGTGGGGAAGCAGCTAGGGGGCGCGCCAAGTAGGCAAGGAGAGGGAGAAGGTAGGAGAGCTCACCGAGCGGCACGCCGATGGCCCTTGGTAGTTTAGGAGCGCAGGGGAAGCCGGAATTCGAGGGATCTCGCCGGTGACAAGGGCGGAAGGGGACGAGCTCGTGCGACGTCAGCGGTGCTTCCCAGCTCCACCTGGGGGCACCAGACGACGGAGTCGACCCCGGCGGAGCTTCACGACAAGACGGCGGAGCGAGGCGGTGGCTGTGGCCGCGGTGACGACGGAGAACGGCGGCGAGCGCGCTCGGGAGAGGCGGGCGAGCGAGACAGGGTGGGGGAAAGAGCAGGTGGAGTGGGTGGTGCAAGTGGAGGCGGGGATCGAGGAGGGGAGGAGGCGCAAGCCTTATCCCCTCGCTCGGGCGATGCCGGCGAGGCGGGTCCGGCGGGGACGGGCGCGCTCTGCCTCGCCCGGTCGGAGGAACA
>NC_041391.1:566152012-566160864 GCF_002162155.2 Triticum dicoccoides
TTTAAACAGCTTTTGCATTTTCTTTTCTTTTTCTTTTAGCCAATAAAGACTTTGCAAAAGATTATGCCATTGGACAAAATAATCTCAAAGAATTATTAGGCACTGCCAAAAAAAAAGATTGTGAGGCTTTAGAAATAGTTTGCCATTTTCATAAATTAAAAAGGCATTTAATTTATTTCTTAGGCCACTGTTTGAAGTAGCTTAGGCCACTCAAACCTTTTTGCAAAAATGTTGGTTCACCACCAAAATTAGTTCTGGATTATTCTGCACATGATGAACATTTTTGTTTTCATGTCTGAGCATTTTGAATTTCAGACAAAATTTGAATTTGAATTCAACTGGAATTTAAAAGAGAAAGGAGACAATTATGATCAGGAACATGTTTAGCAAAAAGATTAACTTAACCCCAGGGGTTACTGTAGCATCATTACACCGGGGTGTTACAACTCTCCTCCTCTAAAAGAAATTCTCGTCCCGAGAATTAAGAGGTAGAAGGGAAAAGATCGGGGTATTTAGCCCGGAGGTTATCTTCGCGTTCCCAAGTGGCTTCCTCTTTAGTATGATTCGACCATTGCACCTTGAGGAACTTAGTAACCTTCTGGCGGGCTCGACGTTCAGCTTCTTCAAGAATGCAGATCGGATGCTCCTTGTATGTGAGATCATCTTGAATTTCAATCAATTCCGGATCCACTTCACGTTCCGGATCCTTGAAGCATCGACGAAGTTGCGACACATGGAAGACGTCATGGACGTGAGAGAACTGAGGTGGCAACTCCAATTGATAAGCCACCAGTCCACGACGGGCGAGAATACGGAAGGGACCAATGTAGCGAGGAGCTAACTTTCCCTTGACTCCGAACCGATGAGTGCCTCTCAAAGGAGTGACACGCAGATAAGCTTGTTCACCAGGTTGATAAGTTGAACCCCAGTGTTTCCGGTCATAGTTGCTCTTCTGGCGGGATTGGGCCGCCTTGAGATTATCCCGGACAATGCGAACCTGCTCTCCAGCTTGTTGAATAATGTCTGGACCAATGAGTGCTCGTTCCCCAGTTTCGGACCAATTCAGAGGGGTTCGGCACTTACGTCCATAAAGCACTTCAAAGGGTGCCATCTTCAAGCTGGCTTGATAGCTGTTGTTATAAGAGAACTCCGCATAAGGGAGAGATTCTTCCCACTTCTTGCCGAAAGAAATAACACAAGCTCGAAGCATGTCTTCAAGAATTTGATTGACTCGCTCGACTTGGCCTTGGGATTGGGGATGATAAGCAGTGCTCCAGGTAATATGAGTTCCCATTGCCTCTTGGAAACTATCCCAGAACTTAGAAGTGAAAATACTGCCGCGGTCTGAACTGATCTCCTTCGGAATGCCGTGGAGTGACACAATTCGGGAGATATACAAGGTTGCCAATTGACTAGCAGTGATAGTCTCCTTGACTGGCAGAAAGTGAGCAACCTTCGAGAATTGGTCGATGACGACAAAGATAGCATCGTTACCTTTCTGAGACTTGGGAAGGCCAGTGACGAAGTCCATTTGGATCTTATCCCACTTCCATTCAGGAATCGGAAGCGGTTGTAGAAGTCCAACCGGTTTTTGATGTTCTGCTTTGACGCGACGGCAAACGTCACATTCTTCGATATATCGAGCAATGTCTTGCTTCATCTTAGACCACCAGTACTTCTGACGGATGTCAAGATACATCTTGGTACTTCCCGGATGAATAGAGAGAGGGGTGTCATGCGCTTCTTTCATCACCTTCTCTGTCATAAGCTCGAACCGGGGTACGACAATGCGATCTCTGAAGTATAAGGTTCCATCTTCACCAAGTGAGAAATCTCTGGATTTCTCTAAGGCAAGATCCTTTTTCATCAGATCAACATGAGCATCTTTGGCTTGAGCAGACTTGATTGCTTTCAGAAGAGTTGGTTCCAAAACAAGGTTATTCAGAGAACCCTGTGGAATTAGTTGAAGGTTCAGCTTGCATAGCTCTTCATAAAGGCGGGGTTGAGCTTTGTAGACCTGGTGATTATTGCAATAAGACTTTCGGCTTAGGGCATCGGCCATTACATTAGCCTTGCCAGGTGTATAGGATATACCGCAGTTGTAGTCAGCAATAGCTTCCATCCATCGCTGCTGACGGAGGTTCAGATCTGGCTGAGTAAACAGGTACTTCAGACTCTGATGATCAGTGAAGATCTCACAACGATTACCGAGAAGGTATTGTCGCCATAGCTTCAATGCAAAGATAACCGCTGCAAGCTCAAGGTCATGAACCGGGTAGTTTTCTTCGTGAGGACGCACTTGACGGGAGGCATAGGCAATCACCCTGCGCTCTTGCATTAGAACACAGCCTAACCCTTGACGTGAAGCGTCACAATAGATGACAAAGTCCTTGCGAGAATCAGGGGGAGCAAGCACTGGGGCAGAAGTCAGTTTATCCTTGAGTGCCTGGAAACTTTCCTGACATTTGTCTGTCCAATCGAACTTAACGCCTTTGTGAAGCAGATTAGTCAGTGGCTTGGCGATCTTGGAGAAGTTCTCGACAAAGCGGCGACAATAGCTGGCCAGTCCGAGAAAGCTTCTGACTTGCTTGACAGTCTTCGGAGGGGTCCAGTTAAGAATAGCCTGAACGCGCTCTGGGTTGACGGCAATACCATCCTTGGAGATAACATGACCAAGGTAGGTGACTTCGGGTAACCAGAATTCACATTTGGAATACTTGGCATAAAGTTGATGCTCTCGAAGCTTCTCCAGAACAAGACGAAGATGTTCAGCATGTTCTTCTTTATTCTTCGAATATACCAGTATATCATCCAGATAGACTACGACGAACTTGTCGAGGTAATCCATGAATATATAGTTCATCAGACGAGAGAATGTAGCTGGAGCATTGGTTAAACCGAATGACATGACAGTGTACTCGTAAGAACCATAACGAGTCACAAATGCGGTCTTTGGAATATCCTCTTCACGAACACGGATCTGGTGGTAACCCAACCTCAAGTCGAGTTTAGAGAATATCGATGAACCAGCCAGTTGATCATACAGATCATTGATCCGAGGAAGGGGATATTTGTTTTGAATTGTAGCTTGGTTGATAGGACGATAGTCTTGGACCAAACGGTTCGTACCGTCCTTCTTATTGACGAAGAGAGAAGGTGCTCCCCAAGCAGAGGAACTTGGACGAATGAAACCCTTGTGAAGAGATTTGTCGATTTCCTCCTTAAGCTCAAGGAGTTCATGAGGTGGCATCTTGTAGGGTCGTTTTGCAATAGGAACGGTGCCTGGTATCAAGTCGATGACGAACTCTACAGCCCGGGCAGGGGGTATTCCTGGAAGTTCTTCAGGAAATACGTCTTGGAAGTTGCGAACGACTGGAATCTTTTCAATTCCCTCAAGAGGTGCCGCGTTCAACGCATTCAGCACATAAAGTCGTGCTTCAGCGTTTCGAACCAGACGAGCATTGTAGCTTACTATCTCATCTGAAGGGTGTAGAAGATGGACGGTTTTAGAGGCACAAACGATAGAAGCCGTATGTGCTTTCAACCAATCCATTCCCAGAATTAGGTCAATATTGGAAGACTTCATAATAATGGGGGATGCAAAGAATTCCAACCCTTCGATTTCAACTGAAACGTTGTGGCTAATCATGGAGGTTTGGCATTGGCCCGCAGGGGTTTTTACCACTAGTGGAGTGTGCATCTCTTCGTATTTAATGCCATGCATGAATGCAAAATCTTCTGATACAAAAGAATGCGATGCTCCTGTATCGAATAAAACAGCAGCTGGTACTGAATTAACGAGAAGAGTACCCATCACAGTGGCAGGCTGGTCTTGAGCTTCATTCAGATCAACATGATTAGCATGCCCACGACCATAAGGTCTGGCATTGTTGTTATAGGGCTGATTGTTACGGCCATTTGAAGGTAGAGCCAGCTGGCTCTTTTTCTGAGTGCACTCTTTAGCAAGGTGGCCGGGGCGGCCACATCTGAAGCACAGACCATCATTGGGATCGGGAGCAGGAGCTTGGGATGGTATAACTCGAAGAGGCTGCCTCTCTGGTGGAGGAGGCAGACGAGGTGCAGCATAGGACTGTCTTGGCGTAGGTGCAGTTGGACGATACATGTTGTGGGGAATCCATATCCGACGCTTCTGCGCTGACGGGCCCGAAGATGGGCCAGCATCACTGCTACGCCTGAGGGATCCCTGGTGTTCCTGAAGACCAGTCTCAACCTGAATAGCCTTGTTCACCAAGGTGGCGAAGTCGGCAAAGTCATGAACGAGTAATGCTAGCTTAATATCAGGGTGAAGTCCATCACGAAACTTCTCTTGCTTACGAGCATCAGTTGCAATGTCTTCTTCGGCATAACGTGACAAGTCCAGAAATTCCCGTTGATAAGCATCTACAGTCTTGTTGCCTTGGGTGAGGTTGCGGAACTCTCGCTTCTTCCTGTCCATGGTTCCCTGAGGAATGAAACGGGCACGGAAGGCAGCTTGGAAATCCGGCCAAGTAATGACCATTCCAGCAGGTAGGGTACGCATGTGGCTGTCCCACCATTGAGCACCAAGACCCTTCAGAAAGAAAGATGCGAAGGTGACATAGCTGGCAGGGGCAACACTAGCAGACTCCATTTCATATGTGATGTCGCGGAGCCAGTCATCAGCATCAAGGGGTTGAGTTGAGCTGCGGTAGATAGATGGGTTGAGGCGCATGAAGTCCTGCAGAGTTACTCGGGTTGGATGTTGATTCATGTTCGGACGAGGAAACTGAGCCATCATTCCTTCCATGAACTGGCGAGTTAACTCAAACTGTTGCCTCATTCCAGTAAAGAATTCTGGCGGTGGTGGGTCGTTGGCACCACAGCCACGACCAGCGGGTCTAACCATCCTGCTAACATGTAATAGGGGTAGTTCAGCATTGAGCATTTGCAAAGATAAGGATCATTCATGATGAAAACATGCATAATGAAGGAGGTACGATGGATTCCACTCTGTAGTCAACACGACAGGGTGTGCACTACTCAAAAAGCTATTCTAAGGAATAACTATGGCTTCATCCAACTTCGGGGTGAGTGTGGTCACGGGATCCTAATGTTAGTAAATTCATTTAACCCGAGTAGAAGAGAGTTCAGAGTCCCAGAGTATAGACGAGGAGTAAAAGATGCTAATACCACCCATATGGCGACGTGGGCCCGTAAGCCACACAGCCAAGTTAGTAAAACAGTTTTCAGTGACTAGACTCAACTTCGGCCAAGGAGTTGGAAAGGGGGCTACCTACAGGCAGTCGGCTCTGATACCAACTTGTGACGCCATCGATTTAATCGTACACTAATCATACACGCAAATGTGTACGATCAAGATCAAGGACTCACGGGAAGATATCACAACACAACTCTAGACACAAATTAAAATAATACAAGCTTTATATTACAAGCCAGGGGCCTCGAGGGCTCGAATACATAAGCTCGAAAACACAAGAGTCAGCGGAAGCAACAATATCTGAGAACAGACATGAGTTAGACAAGTTTGCCTTAAGAAGGCTAGCACAAAACAACAACGATCGAAAAGGCAAGGCCTCCTGCCTGGGAGCCTCCTAACTACTCCCGGTCGTCGGCGTCCGTCACGTGGTAGGAGGCACCCTCGGGGTAGCAGCAGTCGTCAAAGGTGGCATCTGGCTCCTGGACTCCACCATCTGGTTGCAACAACCAGAAAGAAGAAAGAAGGGGAAAAAGGGGAAGCAAAGCAACCGTGAGTACTCATCCAAAGTACTCGCAAGCAAGGATCTACACTACATATGCAACATTATCAAAGGAAGGCTGTATATGTGGACTGGGCTGCAGAAATGCCAGAATAGGGAGAAGGCCTAGTCCTATAGAAGACTAGCATCTTCTGGAAACCACCATCTTGCAGCAAACAGGAGGGAGTAGAGTAGCATAAAGTAAAGCGGTAGTAGTGTTATCAACCTCGGCCAGAGATCCTTTCTCGACTCCCTACGAGAAAGCAATCCCAGAGCCATACTATCCAGTTATCATCACAATCAAATCCTCATCACCATCCAGTTCTCATCACAAGTATCCAGTTCTAGTTGTATCGATCGGGATACAACTCCAAGTGTCCGTTACCGTAGGACAGGCTATGCATAGATTAGTTCTTCCCTGCAGGGGTGCACCAACTTACCCACCACGCTCGATTGACTCCGGCCGGACACACTTTCCAGGGTCATGCCCGGCCTCGGCCAAACAATACGCCGCAACCCGACCTAGACTTAATAGAGAGGCCAGCACGCCGGACTAAACCTATGCCCCCAGGGGTCATGGGCCATCTCCCCGGAAACTCCTGCACGTTGCGAACGCGGCCGGTGAGCAGACCTAGCTACCTCCCTAAAAAGGCAGGAGCTTACCAGTCCAACCCGGCGCGCGCCGCTCCGTCGCTGACGTCTATTAAGCTTCGGCTGATGCATACGACGCAGAACGCCCATACTATGCCCACGTGATGGTTAGTGCTATCAGGCCAGAGGCCCCTCGGATCAAATATCCAAATCGTAGTGGATTAGGAACGCGCGGTAACAAGCAGAGACTCACGAAAGAGGTGACCCCGTTGCCCCGTCTCGAGGACTTGCGGCAAGGGCTAAGAATGCCCGGCCACGCCTCGTAATTATCTCACGGGCACCTTCCAGGTCAACCCGTCTCCACATCACTTTCCAAGTAACAGTTGTAAAGTCCAAGTATCCGTGTGTCCAAACATCAAGAGGAAAACCCAAGGAATCACCCTCGGTGGGTTCCACTCAATGTAATCATCAAGGTGAACGTAGAGGAATCACCCTCGAGGTTCACACTTGAGGGGTTGCACGACAGAGTCGTATCGGAAGTGGTTAAAGAGGAAATCACCCTCGATGACCACGACCGAATAGCTACACTACAGGGTTAACATCAGAAGTGTTGTAGAGGTCTCACCCTCGGCACTCGATAGTATCCCAGTAGTGTCGAGCAACTAAGGGGAAAGTGATGTGCGGTGCAGGGGCCTGGTCTTCGATCCTGTTGATCGGGTCTTCAATGATGAAGCAGGGGCAACAAGGACAAGGTGGGGGTCACTGATGGATCACTAACCAACCTATACTAAGCAGTTTAGGATAAGCCGGTAAGGTAACAATAAGCAGGTTACAAAAGGAGGCTATGCATCAGAATAGGAGCAAACAATAACAATAGCAAAATCTAATGCAAGCATGAGAGAATGGAATGGGCGATATCGGGATGATCAAAGGGGGGGCTTGCCTGGTTGCTCTGGCAAGGAGGGGGTCGTTGTCGATGACGTAGTGGATCACTGGGGCATCAGCGGCCTTGGGGTCTACCGGAGAGAAGAGGGGGAAGAAACAGTAAATATAAAGCAAACAAAGCATCACAAAGCATAACGTGGCAATATGTTGTGCCGGGAGTGACATAACGTATGGCTACACGATATAGGTGAAGGGAGAATTCAACCGGGAATGTATTCCCGGTTCCGGACCTGTGTCAGACAGATGACCGAAGGGGGAAAGTTCCATGTTCAGCATGCTAGGGGCATGTGACAGATGAACGGACCGCATATTCGGATTCGTTGGATTTTTCTGAGCAACTTTCATATACAAAACATTTTCATCCGAGCTACGGTTTAAAAGTTACGGATTTTCAAAGTTTAAACCAATTTCTGAATTATTTTAAAAGCAGAAAAGGTTTATTGCGCCAGTAGTGACGTCAGCATTGCGTCAGCTCTGCTGACCAGTCAAACTGACAGGTGGGACCCACCTGTCAGCCTCTCTGTCTAGCAGAGGCTTAACTAAGCTAACAGGGTTAGTTAGGGGGCGTGGGCCCCAGCAGTCAGTGACTGGTTAGGTTAACTAATTAGTTTTATTTATAAAACCGGTTTAGTTAATCTAATTACGTGGTGGGCCCGCACGTCAGTGTCACAGAGAAGCCCAGTCAGCATGTTGACTGGTCAAACCAGTCAACAGGGTCCCGTGGGGCCCAGCATCAGTGACTCAGGTGATGGGGCCCACGCATTCATGTTGGTGGCTACGCCGGGGAGGGCTCCGGCGACCAAGGCGATGGCGGCGCCTCGCCGGAGTTGGCCGGAGCCGCGCTACAGGGGGCCTCCGGACCTACGGCTTGGACCTAAGGGCGTGGCCCGGCACCGCGCACACGATGGTGACGATGACTGGCGTCGGGGACGACTGGAGCATCGCCGGCGACGGAAAAGGCGGCGACGACCTTCGGGCGTGTGATGGCGAAGGCGAAGCAGCGTGCTACGGAATGAAAGGAAGGGCTGGGGAGGATCCCCGTGGTGCGGCGAGTCCAACGGGCTTGAGCCCGTGACCAAAAGGTCACCGGAGTCTCGCCGGCGACGAGCTCCGCGGCGCTGCGTTCGGGCGCACGTGGGGAAGCAGCTAGGGGGCGCGCCAAGTAGGCAAGGAGAGGGAGAAGGTAGGAGAGCTCACCGAGCGGCACGCCGATGGCCCTTGGTAGTTTAGGAGCGCAGGGGAAGCCGGAATTCGAGGGATCTCGCCGGCGACAAGGGCGGAAGGGGATGAGCTCGTGCGACGTCAGCGGTGCTTCCCAGCTCCACCTGGGGGCACCAGACGACGGAGTCGACCCCGGCGGAGCTTCACGACAAGACGGCGGAGCGAGGCGGTGGCTGTGGCCGCGGTGACGATGGAGAACGGCGGCGAGCGCGCTCGGGAGAGGCGGGCGAGCGAGACAGGGTGGGGGAAAGAGCAGGTGGAGTGGGTGGTGCAAGTGGAGGCGGGGATCGAGGAGGCGAGGAGGCGCAAGCCTTATCCCCTCGCTCGGGCGATGCCGGCGAGGCGGGTCCGGCGGGGACG
>NC_041391.1:566160882-566196284 GCF_002162155.2 Triticum dicoccoides
GGTGACGACGGAGAACGGCGGCGAGCGCGCTCGGGAGAGGCGGGCGAGCGAGACAGGGTGGGGGAAAGAGCAGGTGGAGTGGGTGGTGCAAGTGGAGGCGGGGATCGAGGAGGCGAGGAGGCGCAAGCCTTATCCCCTCGCTCGGGCGATGCCGGCGAGGCGGGTCCGGCGGGGACGGGCGCGCTCTGCCTCGCCCGGTCGGAGGAACAGGAGGAGGGGGGAGAGCGACAGGAAAGGGGGAGTGGGCCGGCTGGGATGGGCCGACGGCCAGCTGGGCCTGTCTCTGCGGCCTTAGGCCCAGGGGCAGGGGGGCAGGGGGCTGTGGGTCGCCGAGGCCCAAGGGGAGGCCAGGGCTCTCCCACCCCCTCTTCTTTTCCCTTTTTGTTTAAACAGCTTTTGCATTTTCTTTTCTTTTTCTTTTAGCCAATAAAGACTTTGCAAAAGATTATGCCATTGGACAAAATAATCTCAAAGAATTATTAGGCACTGCCAAAAAAAAAGATTGTGAGGCTTTAGAAATAGTTTGCCATTTTCATAAATTAAAAAGGCATTTAATTTATTTCTTAGGCCACTGTTTGAAGTAGCTTAGGCCACTCAAACCTTTTTGCAAAAATGTTGGTTCACCACCAAAATTAGTTCTGGATTATTCTGCACATGATGAACATTTTTGTTTTCATGTCTGAGCATTTTGAATTTCAGACAAAATTTGAATTTGAATTCAACTGGAATTTAAAAGAGAAAGGAGACAATTATGATCAGGAACATGTTTAGCAAAAAGATTAACTTAACCCCAGGGGTTACTGTAGCATCATTACACCGGGGTGTTACAACTCTCCTCCTCTAAAAGAAATTCTCGTCCCGAGAATTAAGAGGTAGAAGGGAAAAGATCGGGGTATTCAGCCCGGAGGTTATCTTCGCGTTCCCAAGTGGCTTCCTCTTTAGTATGATTCGACCATTGCACCTTGAGGAACTTAGTAACCTTCTGGCGGGTTCGACGTTCAGCTTCTTCAAGAATGCAGATCGGATGCTCCTTGTATGTGAGATCATCTTGAATTTCAATCAATTCCGGATCCACTTCACGTTCCGGATCCTTGAAGCATCGACGAAGTTGCGACACATGGAAGACGTCATGGACGTGAGAGAACTAAGGTGGCAATTCCAATTGATAAGCCACCAGTCCACGACGGGCGAGAATACGGAAGGGACCAATGTAGCGAGGAGCTAACTTTCCCTTGACTCCCGATGAGTGCCTCTCAAAGGAGTGACACGCAGATAAGCTTGTTCACCAGGTTGATAAGTTGAACCCCAGTGTTTCCGGTCATAGTTGCTCTTCTGGCGGGATTGGGCCGCCTTGAGATTATCCCGGACAATGCGAACCTGCTCTTCAGCTTGTTGAATAATGTCTGGACCAATGAGTGCTCGTTCCCCAGTTTCGGACCAATTCAGAGGGGTTCGGCACTTACGTCCATAAAGCACTTCAAAGGGTGCCATCTTCAAGCTGGCTTGATAGCTGTTGTTATAAGAGAACTCCGCATAAGGGAGAGATTCTTCCCACTTCTTGCCGAAAGAAATAACACAAGCTCGAAGCATGTCTTCAAGAATTTGATTGACTCGCTCGACTTGGCCTTGGGATTGGGGATGATAAGCAGTGCTCCAGGTAATATGAGTTCCCATTGCCTCTTGGAAACTATCCCAGAACTTAGAAGTGAAAATACTGCCGCGGTCTGAACTGATCTCCTTCGGAATGCCGTGGAGTGACACAATTCGGGAGATATACAAGGTTGCCAATTGACTAGCAGTGATAGTCTCCTTGACTGGCAGAAAGTGAGCAACCTTCGAGAATTGGTCGATGACGACAAAGATAGCATCGTTACCTTTCTGAGACTTGGGAAGGCCAGTGACGAAGTCCATTTGGATCTTATCCCACTTCCATTCAGGAATCGGAAGCGGTTGTAGAAGTCCAGCCGGTTTTTGATGTTCTGCTATGACGCGATGACAAACGTCACATTCTTCAATATATCGAGCAATGTCTTCCTTCATCTTAGACCACCAGTACTTCTGACGGATGTCAAGATACATCTTGGTACTTCCCGGATGAATAGAGAGAGGGGTGTCATGCGCTTCTTTCATCACCTTCTCTGTCATAAGCTCGAACCGGGGTACGACAATGCGATCTCTGAAGTATAAGGTTCCATCTTCACCAAGTGAGAAATCTCTGGATTTCTCTAAGGCAAGATCCTTTTTCATCAGATCAACATTAGCATCTTTGGCTTGAGCAGACTTGATTGCTTTCAGAAGAGTTGGTTCCAAAACAAGGTTATTCAGAGAACCCTGTGGAACTAGTTGAAGGTTCAGCTTGCATAGCTCTTCATAAAGGCGGGGTTGAGCTTTGTAGACCTGGTGATTATTGCAATAAGACTTTCGGCTTAGGGCATCGGCCATTACATTAGCCTTGCCAGGTGTATAAGATATACCGCAGTTGTAGTCAGCAATAGCTTCCATCCATCGCTGCTGACGGAGGTTCAGATCTGGCTGAGTAAACAGGTACTTCAGACTCTAATGATCAGTGAAGATCTCACAACGATTACCGAGAAGGTATTGTCGCCATAGCTTCAATGCAAAGATAACCGCTGCAAGCTCAAGGTCATGAACCAGGTAGTTTTCTTCGTGAGGACGCACTTGACGGGAGCCATAGGCAATCACCCTGGGCTCTTGCATTAGAACACAGCCTAATCCTTGACGTGAAGCGTCACAATAGATGACAAAGTCCTTGCTAGAATCAGGGGGAGCAAGCACTGGGGCAGAAGTCAGTTTATCCTTGAGTGCCTGGAAACTTTCCTGACATTTGTCTGTCCAATCGAACTTAACGCCTTTGTGAAGCAGATTAGTCAGTGGCTTGGCGATCTTGGAGAAGTTCTCGACAAAGCGGCGACAATAGCTGGCCAGTCCGAGAAAGCTTCTGACTTGCTTGACAGTCTTTGGAGGGGTCCAGTCAAGAATAGCCTGAACGCGCTCTGGGTTGACGGCAATACCATCCTTGGAGATAACATGACCAAGGTAGGTGACTTCGGGTAACCAGAATTCACACTTGGAATATTTGGCATAAAGTTGATGCTCTCGAAGCTTCTCCATAAAGTTGATGCTCTCGAAGCTTCTCCAGAACAAGACGAAGATGTTCAGCATGTTCTTCTTTATTCTTCGAATATACCAGTATATCATCCAGATAGACTACGACGAACTTGTCGAGGTAATCCATGAATATATAGTTCATCAGACGAGAGAATGTAGCTGGAGCATTGGTTAAACCGAATGACATGACAGTGTACTCGTAAGAACCATAACGAGTCACAAATGCGGTCTTTGGAATATCCTCTTCACGAACACGGATCTGGTGGTAACCCAACCTCAAGTCGAGTTTAGAGAATATCGATGAACCAGCCAGTTGATCATACAGATCATTGATCCGAGGAAGGGGATATTTGTTTTGAATTGTAGCTTGGTTGATAGGACGATAGTCTTGGACCAAACGGTTCGTACCGTCCTTCTTCTTGACGAAGAGAGAAGGTGCTCCCCAAGCAGAGGAACTTGGACGAATGAAACCCTTGTGAAGAGATTTGTCGATTTCCTCCTTAAGCTCAAGGAGTTCATGAGGTGGCATCTTGTAGGGTCGTTTTGCAATAGGAACGGTGCCTGGTATCAAGTCGATGACGAACTCGACAGCCCGGGCAGGGGGTATTCCTGGAAGTTCTTCAGGAAATACGTCTTGGAAGTTGCGAATGACTGGAATCTTTTCAATTCCCTCAAGAGGTGCCGCGTTCAACGCATTCAGCACATAAAGTCGTGCTTCAGCATTTCGAACCAGACGAGCATTGTAGCTTACTATCTCATCTGAAGGGTGTAGAAGATGGACAGTTTTAGAGGCACAAACGATACAAGCCGTATGTGCCAAAAAAAAAGTTTGTGAGGCTTTAGAAATAGTTTGCCATTTTCATAAATTAAAAAGGCATTTAATTTATTTCTTAGGCCACTGTTTGAAGTAGCTTAGGCCACTCAAACCTTTTTGCAAAAATGTTGGTTCACCACCAAAATTAGTTCTGGATTATTCTGCACATGATGAACATTTTTGTTTTCATGTCTGAGCATTTTGAATTTCAGACAAAATTTGAATTTGAATTCAACTGGAATTTAAAAGAGAAAGGAGACAATTATGATCAGGAACATGTTTAGCAAAAAGATTAACTTAACCCCAGGGGTTACTGTAGCATCATTACACCGGGGTGTTACAGCAGGGGGGCGCGTCCAGGGGGGTAGGGTGCGCCCTCCACCCTCATGACCAGGTGACAGCTCCCCTCGCGGTGATTTTTGCACAGTAAATCCTCAAATATTCCTGAAAAAATCATATTATATTGGCATGGCATTCCAAGGACTTTTATTTTCAGGATATTTTTATATTGCACGGATAAGTTAGGAGACAAACAGAAAATACTATTTTACTTTATTTCTACTAAATGACAGAAAATATAAAGAGGGTACAGAAGGTTGTGCTTCTAGTTTCATCCATCTCGTGATCATCAAAATGAACCCACTAGCAAGGTTGATCAAGTCTTGTTAACAAACTCATTCCGAATAATCACGGAACCGGAGAAATTTCGAATAACACTAAGTTACCTCAACGGGGATATAAAAATCCCGAACAATAAGAATATCATACTTTTTCTTGACAGTAGGGAGAGGAAATTCAAAACCTCCAAATATAATTGATGGAATTTTCCCAATAGAGTTGATACTATAGACTTGAGGTTGTTTCCTCAGAAAGTGTACCGTGTGCTCGTTACCATTAACATGAAAAGTGACATTGCCTTTGTTGCAATCAATAATAGCCCCTGCAGTATTCAGGAAAGGTCTTCCAAGAATAATAGACATACTATCATCCTCGGGAATATCAAGAATAACAAAGTCTGTTAAAATAGTGACGTTTGCAACCACAACAGGCACATCCTCACAAATACCGACAGGTATAGCAGTTGATTTATCAGCCATTTGCAAAGATATTTCAGTAGGTGTCAACTTATTCAAGTCAAGTCTACGATATAAAGAGAGAGGCATAACACTAACACCAGCTCCAAGATCACATAAAGCAGTTTTAACATAATTTCTCTTAATGGAGCATGGTATAGTAGGTACTCCGGGATCTCCAAGTTTCTTTGGTATTCCACCTTTAAACATATAATTAGCAAGCATGGTGGAAATTTCAGCTTTCGGTATCTTTCTTTTATTAGTAATAATATCCTTCATATACTTAGCATAAGGATTTGTTTTGAGCACATCAGTTAATTGCATACGCAAAAACATGGGTCTAATCATTTCAACAAAGCGCTCAAAATCCTCATCATCCTTTTTCTTGGATGGTTTCGGAGGAAAAGGCATGGGTTTCTGAACCCATGGTTCCCTTTCTTTACCATGTTTCCTAGCAACGAAGTCTCTTTTATCACAACGTTGATTCTTTGATTGTGGGTTATCAAGATCAACAGCAGGTTCAACTTCTACATCATTATCATTACTAGGTTGAGCATTGTCATGAACATCATCATTAACATTATCACTAGGTTCATGTTCATTACCAGATTGTGTTCAGCATCAGACATGGAAATATCATTTGGATTCTCAGGTGGTTCAGCAATAGGTTCAGTGGAAGTTTGCAAAGTCCTATCATTTTTCTTTTTCTTGCTTTTAGAAGAACTAGGTACATCAATATCACTTCTCTGAGCATCTTGCTCAATTCTCTTAGGGTGGCCTTCAGGATACAAAGGTTCCTGAGTCATTCTACCAGTTCTAGTAGCCACTCTAACAGCATAATCATTTTTCTTACTATTCATTTCATCAAGCACTTCTTTCTGAGATTTAAGTACTTGTTCTACTTGAGTGGTAACCATAGAAGCATGTTTGCTAACAAGTTTAAGCTCACCTCTAATATTAGCCATATAATCACCCAAGCGTTTAATCATATAAGCATCTTGTTTAATTTGTCTACCGGAATAAGCATTAAAGTCATCTTGCTTAAACATGAAGTCATCAAACTCATCCAAGCACTGACTAGCAATTTTAGTAGGAGGGACTTCAACTTATCATATCTATAGAGAGAATTTACCTTTACTACCTATGCCGGGATATCAGGATCAGGAGGTTCTTCAGTGAATAAGGAATTGAGATCATATACTTCTTCAACAGGCGGTAAATTAAGACCATATATTTCTTCAATAGGAGGTAAATTCTTAACATCTTCAGCCTTAATACCTTTTTCTTTCATAGATTTCTTTGCCTCTTGCATATCTTCGGGACTGAGAAATAGAACACCTCTCTTCTTCGGAGTTGGTTTAGGAATAGGCTCAGGAGCTGGCTCAGGAGCTGGCTCGGGAGGTGCCCAATTATTTTCATTTGTCAACATATTATTCAATAGAATTTCAGCTTCATCCGGTGTTCTTTCCCTGAAAAGAGAACCAGCACAACTATCCAGGTAATCTCTGGAAGCATTGGTTAGTCCATTATAAAAGATATCAAATATTTCAGGTTTCTTAAGTGGATGATCAGGCAAAGCATTAAGTAACTTGAGAAGCCTCCCCCAAGCTTGTGGGAGACTCTCTTCTGCAATTTGCATGAAGTTGTATATTTCCCTCAAAGCAGCTTGTTTCTTATGAGCAGGGAAATATTTAGCAGAGAAGTAATAAATCATATCCTGGGGACTATGCACACAACCTGGATCAAGAGAATTAAACCATATCTTAGCATCACCCTTTAAGGAGAACGGAAATATTTTGAGTAAATAAAGGTAGCGCGATCTCTCATCATTAGTAAACAGGGCTGCTATATCATTTAACTTAGTAAGATGTGCCACAATGGTTTCAGATTCATAGCCATAGAAAGGATCAGATTCAACCAAAGTGATTATATTTGGATCAACATAAAATTCATAATAATCCTTATCAGGAACACAAATAGGTGAAGTAGCAAAATCAGGGTCGGGCCTCATTCTATCTCTAAAAGATTCTTTACTCCATTTAACTAGCAACCACTTAAGTTCGTATCTATCCTGGCAAGCAAAAATAGCTGTAGAAGATTCCGCATCAAAAAGATAACCCTCAGGAATAGCATGCATATTTTCATCATCACTCTCATCATTATATTCAGATTCAATAATTTCTCTTTATTTAGACCTAGAAATTTGCTCATCTAGAAATTACCCAAGGGGCACAGTAGTATCAAGCATAGGAGTAGTTTCATCATAAGTATCATGCATAGCAGAAGTGGCATCATCAATAACATGCGACATATCAGAGTTCATAGCAGTAGCAGGTTTAGGTGTCGCTAGCTTACTCATAACAGAAGGTGAATCAAGTGCAGAGCTAGATGACAGTTCCTTACCTCCCCTCGTAGTTGAGGGATAAATTGTTGTCTTAGCGTCTTTCAAGTTCTTCATAGTGTCCAGCAGATATAAATCCAAGTGACTCAAAGAATAGAGCTATGCTCCCCGGCAACGGCGCTAGAAAAAGGTCTTGATAACCCACAAGTATAGGGGATCGCAACACTTTTCAAGGGTAGAGTATTCAACCCAAATTTATCGATTCGACACAAGGGGAGCCAAAGAATATTCTAAAGTATTAGCAGCTGAGTTGTCAATTCAACCACACCTGGAAACTTAGTATCTGCAGCAAAGTGTTTAGTAGCAAAGTAATATGATAGTGGTGGTAACGGTAACAAAAGTAAAGACAACAAAAGTAACGTTTTTGGTATTTTTGTAGTGATTGTAACAGTAGCAACGGAAAATTAAGTAAGCGAGAACCAGTATATGGAAAACTCGTAGGCACCGGATCAGTGATGGATAATTATGTCGGATGTGGTTCGTCATGTAACAGTCATAACATAGGGTGACACAGAACTAGCTCCAGTTCATCAATGTAATGTAGGAATGTATTCCGAATATAGTCATACGTGCTTATGGAAAAGAACTTGCATGACATCTTTTGTCCTACCCTCCCGTGGCAGCGGGGTCCTATTGGAAACTAAGGGATATTAAGGCCTCCTTTTAATAGAGAATCGGAACAAAGCATTAGCACATAGTGAATACATGAACTCCTCAAACTATGGTCATCACCGGGAGTGGTCCTGATTATTGTCACTTCGGGGTTGCCGGATCATAACACATAGTAGGTGACCATAGACTTGCAAGATAGGATCAAGAACTCACATATATTCATGAAAACATAATAGGTTCAGATCTGAAATCATGGCACTCGGGCCCTAGTGACAAGCATTAAGCATAGCAAAGTCATAGCAACATCAATCTCAGAACATAGTGGATACTAGGGATCAAACCCTAACAAAGCTGACTCGATTACATGATAAATCTCATCCAACCAATCACCGTCCAGCAAGCCTACGATGGAATTACTCACGCACGGCGGTGAGCATCATGAAATTGGTGATGGAAGATGGTTGATGATGACGACGGCGACGAATCCCCCTCTCCGGAGCCCTGAACGGACTCTAGATCAGCCCTCACGAGAGAGATTAGGGCTTGGCGGCGGCTCCATATCGTAAAACGCGATGATTTCTTCTCTCTGGTTTTTTCTCCACGAAATCCAATATATGGAGTTGGAGTTGGCGTTAAAGGGACACCAGGGGGCCACGAGGTAGGGGGCATGCCCTAGGGGGGCCACCCTCGTGGACAGGGTGTGGGCCCCCTGGTCTTCATCTTTGGTGAGGATTTTTTATTATTTATTCTTAGATATTCCGTGGAGTTTCAGGTCATTCCGAGAACTTTTATTTTCTGCACAAAAAACAACATCATGACAATTCTGCTGAAAACAGCATCAGTCCGGGTTAGTTCCACTCAAATCATACAAGTTAGAGTCCAAAACAAGGGCAAAACTGTTTGGAAAAGTAGATACGACGGAGACGTATCACGAAGCAACGCATAAACTAGGGTTTAAGCTTCTGTCACTCTAGCAACCCATCATCTACTTATTACTTCCCAATACCTTCCTCTAGGCCCAAATAATGGTGGCATGTCATGTAGTCGACGTTCACATAACACCACTAGAGGAAAGAAAACATACATCTCATCAAAATATCGAACGAATACCAAATTCACATGACTACTAATAGCAAGACTTCACCCATGTCCTCAGGAACAAACGTAACTACTCAGAAAGCATATTCATGTTCATAATAAGAGGAGTAATAATATGCTTTAAGGATCTGAACATATGATCTTCCACCAAGTAAACCAATTAGCATCAACTACAAGGAGTAATCAACACTACTAGCAACCCACAGGTACCTATTTTTGGTTTTGATACAAGATTGGATACAAGAGATGAACTAGGATTTTGAGAGGAGATGGTGCTGGTGAAGATGTTGATGGAGATTGACCCCCTCCCGATGAGAGGATCGTTGGTGATGACGATGGAGATGATTTCCCTCTCCCGGAGAGAAGTTTCCCCGGCAGAACAGCTCTGCTGGAGCCCTAGATTGGTTCCGCCAAGGTTCTGCCTCGTGGCAGCAGAGTTTCATCCCGTAAGCTTCCTCTTGATTTTTTCCAGGACGAAAGACCTCATATAGAAAAAGATGGGCTCCAGAGGGCCATCAGGGGGCCCAGGAGACAGGGGGCGCGCCTAGTAGGGATGGGCGCGCCCCCACCCTCCTGGCTAGGGTGTGGGCCCCCTCTTGTGCTTTCTTCACTCAATAATTCTTATTAAATCCAAAAATGACTTTCGTGGAGTTGCGAGACTTTTGGAGCTGTGTAGAATAGGTTTCCAATATTTGCTCCTTCTCCAGCCAGAATCCCAACTACCGGCATTCCCCCTCTTCATGGTAAACCTTGTAAAATAAGAGAGAATAGCCATAAGTATTGTGACATAACGTGTAATAACAGCCCATAATGCAATAAATATTGATATAAAAGCATGATACAAAATGGACATATCAACTCCCCCAAGCATAGACCTCGCTTGTCCTCAAGCGGAAGCCGAAATCAAAAAATATGCCCACATGTTTAGAGATCGAGGTGTCGATAAAAATAAAATACAGACATGAGGACATCATGATCATTCTTATAAAAACAACATGTGTAGATTTTGTCATATGATTTCTTATGATCAAGTAACAATCTATTCACAATGTCAAGTATAGAACATAAACTTCATTGGGAACTAACAAACTATAATCTCAGTCATTGAAGCAATTGCAATTTATCATAACGTCAGAAAGAGTCAAGAATAGAGCTTTTCAGCAAGTCCACATACTCAACTATCATATAGTCTTCTACAATTGCTAACACTCATGCAATATTTATGGTTATGGAGTTTTAATCGGACACTGAGAAAGATAGGGGCTTATAATGTTGCCTCCCAACGTTTTACCTCAAGGGTAATGTCAAAAATAATAGTTCATGCTAATGAACATCCAATTGGATATATGTATCAGGATCTTTCCAACACGAGGTGATTGCCAAAGGATAAAATGAAAAAGGGAAAGGTGAAGATCACATTGACTCTTGCATAAAGTAAAAGATATAAAGTAGAAGATAGGCCCTTCGCAGAGGGAAGCAGAGGTTGTCATGCGCTTTTAGGGTTGGATACACAAAATCTTAGTACGAAAGAACATCACTTTATATTTCCACTTGTATATGAACCTTTATTATGCAGTCTGTCGCTTTTATTGCTTCCATAACAAGATCGCATAAAGCTTATTTTCTCCGCACTAATAAGTCATGCATATTTAGAGAGCAATTTTTACTGCCTGCACCGATGACAACTTACTTGAAGGATCTTACTCAATCCATAGGTAGGTATGGTGGACTCTCATGGCAAAAGTGGGTTTAAGGATATTCGGAAGCACAAGTAGTATCTCTACTTGGTTCTAGGAATTTGGCTAGCATGAGGGGGAAAGGCAAGCTCAACATGTTTGAATGATCCATGACAATATACTTTAACTGAGATTCGAGAAAACATAAACCATTATGTTGTCTTCCTTGTCCAACATCAACTCTTTAGCATGTCATACTTAACGAGTGCTCACAATCATAAAAGATGTCCAAGATAGTGTATTTATATGTGAAAACCTCTCTTTCCTTATTACTTCCTATTAATTGCAACGATGACCAAAACTATGCTTGTCAACTCTCAACAATCTTTAAGCCTCGTACTTTCTATGTCTGAAGTCATCACTATCCACAAGATCAATATGAACTCTTTTAATCTTCAATGGTGCTCTAGATCTGTCATGGTGCTCTAGATCTGTCAAGCATCCTTGTCTTCATTTTTGTCAAGCATCCTCAACTTTCAATAGCCAAGCATCCTTGTCTTCATTTTTGTAGGAGGGCGACGTCATGGTGCTCTAGATCTGTCAGAAAAATAGCTCGAAACGAAAACAGAGGATATTTGCGTGATACGGTGGTTAAAACCTTTGGGAGATTATATAATAAATTTTTACCGACCAAAATATGTAATGTGCAAGAAAATGGAATCCGGGAGGCACATGGGGTGGCCACGAGACAGGGGGGCGCACCCAGGAAGGGTGGGCGCGCCATCCACCCTCGTGGAGGCCTCGTGTCCCTGTCGTACTACTTCTTTCTTCCCAAAATTCTTAAATATTCCAAAACGGATAAAAATTGCCATTAGAATTGTTTTGGAGTCGGTTTACTTACCGTATCTCATACCTATTCCTTTTCAGAGTCTGAAACGTTCTGGAAAGTGTCCCTTATGTATTCCTCCGGGGTTACGGTTTCAATAATATAAGTTTCAATATTGATAGGATTGTCTGAGATATAATGTTTGATTCTTTGACCGTTCACCACCCTCGAACTTGTGCCTTCGAAGTTGTTAATTTTTATGGAACCAGAACGACAGACATCCTTGATAACGTAAGGACCTTCCCATTTAGAGAGAAGTTTTCCTGCAAAAAATCTTTAACGAGAGTTGAATAATAACACATAATCACCTACGTTAAACTCACACTTTTGTATCATTTTGTCATGCCAGCGTTTGACTTTTTCTTTAAATAGCTTGGCATTCTCATAGGCTTGGGTTCTCCATTCATCAAGTGAGCTAATATCAAATAATCTCTTCTCACCGGCATGTTTGAAGTCATAGTTGAGCTCTTTAATAGCCTAATATGCTTTATGTTCAAGTTCAAGAGGGAAGTGACATGCTTTCCCACAAACCATCTTATACGGAGACATGCCCATAGGATTTTTATATGCAGTTCTATAGGCCCATAATGCATCATCAAGTTTCTTGGACCAATTCTTTCTAGATCTATTAATAGTCTTTTGTAAAATTAATTTGAGCTCTGTATTGCTCAAGTCTACTTGACCAGTAGACTGCGGGTGATAAGGAGATGCGATTCTATGATTAACATCATACTTAGCAAGCATCTTACGGAAAGCACCATGAATAAAATGTGAACCACCATCAGTCATAAGATATCTAGGAACTCCAAACCTCGGAAAAATAACTTCTTTAAGCATCTTAATAGAGGTGTTATGATCAGCACTACTAGTTGGAATAGCTTCTACCCACTTTGTAACGTAATCAACAACAACTAAAATATGTGTGTAACCATTAGAGGCCAGAAAAGGTCCCATATAATCAAAGCCCCAAACATCAAACAGTTCAATAACAAGAGAATAATTCATAGGCCTTTCTTGACTTCTACTAATATTACCAATTCTTTGACATTCATCACAAGACACGACAAACTTACGGGCATCCTTGAAGAGAGTAGGCCAATAAAAACCGGATTACAATACCTTATGTGCAGTTCTATCTCCGGCGTGGTGTCCTCCATATGATTCAGAGTGACACCAGCGTAGGATTTGTTCATGTTCATGCTCAGGTACACAACGTCTAATAGCACCATCTACTCCTTTATAAAGGTGTGGGTCATCCCAGAAGTAATGTCTTAAATCATAAAAGAACTTTTTCTTTTGCTGGTATGTGAAACTAGGTGGTATAAATTTAGCAACAATGTAATTAGCATAATCGGCATACCAAGGAGCAGTACAAGAAGCATTAATGACCGCTAATTGTTCATCAGGAAAGCTATCATTAATAGGTAGTGGGTCATCAAAACATTCTCTAACCTAAACAAGTTGTCTGCAACGGGGTTCTCAGCTCCCTTTCTATCAATAATATGCAAATCAAATTCTTGGAGCAAGAGAACCCATCTAATGAGTCTAGGCTTAGCATCTTTCTTTTCCATAAGATATTTAATAGCAGCATGATCAGTGCGAATAGTAACTTTGGAATCAACAATATAAGGTCTGAACTTATCAGAAGCAAATACAACTGGTAAGAATTCTTTTTCAGTAGAAGCATAATTTCTCTGGGCAGTGTCAAGAGTCTTACTAGCATACTGGATAACATTCAATTTCTTATCAACTCTTTGCCCTAGAACATCACCTATAGCATAATCACTAGCATCACACATAATTTCAAAAGGTAAATTCCAATCAGGTGGCTGAACAATAGGTGCAGTAATTAAAGCTTTCTTAAGTATTTCAAATTCTTCTACACAATCATCATTAAAGATAAAAGGAATATCTTTTTGCAATAAATTAGTCAAAGGCCTAGAGATTTTAGAGAAGTCCTTAATGAACCTCCTATAAAAACCGGCATGACCAAGGAAACTTCTTATACCTTTTATGTCCTTGGGACATGGCATCTTTTCAATAGCATCAACTTTAGCTTTATCAACTTCAATACCACTCTCGGAAATCTTATGCCCCAAGACAATGCCTTCATTAACCATAAAGTGGCACTTTTTCCAATTCAACACGAGACTAGTGTCTTCACATCTCTGCCTCAAGGAGCTTTAGTATCTCATTTCTTACCACTTCTTTCATCTTAGGATTCAATCATCGTTGAGGATCTATAATTGGTTCGGCATCGTCCTCCAAATTAATTTTGTGTTGGCATAACATGGGACTAATGCCCTTGAGATCATCCAGAGTATATCCAATAGCAACATGGTGCTTCTTTAGGATTTGCAATAATCTTTCTTCTTCTTGCTCTGAAAGGTTAGCACTAATAATAACATGATATATTTTCTTTTCATCAAGATAAGCATACTTAAGATAATTAGGTAATGGTTTGAGTTCAAACATGGGATCACCCTTGGGTGGAAGGGGATCCCCTAGAATTTCAACGGGTAGGTTGTGTTTTAGAATAGGTTCCTGTTGAAGGAACACTTCATCTATTTCCCTTCTTTCTTTCATAAACATATCATTTTCATGGTCTAGCAAATATTGTTCTAACGGATTAGTAGGAGGCACGGCAATAAAAGCAAGACCAATAATCTCATCCTTACTAGGTGATTCTTTATCACGGGGTTGTCTATGAAATTTAGCAAAATTAAACTCATGAGTCATATCATCCAAGCCAATCGTAACAACATCCTTTTCGCAATCAATCTTAGCATTAACAATGTTCAAGAAGGGTCTACCAAATATGATGGGACAAAATTCATCTTGTGGGGAACCAAGAACAAGAAAATCAGTAGGGTATTTGACCTTCCCACACAAGACTTCAACATCTCTAACAATCCCAAAAGGCTTAATAGTATCTCTATTGGCAAGCTTAATTGTAACATCAATATCTTCCAACTCAGAGGGTGTAATATCGTGCATAATTTCTTGATATAAGGAAAAAGGTATTGCACTAGCACTAGCACCCATATCACATAAGCCATGATAACAATGATCTCCTATTTTAACAGAAATAACAGGCATGCCTACAACGGGTCTATGTATCTTAGCATCTGGTTTTGCAATATTAGCAGTTTCATCACACAAATAAATAACATGCCCATCTATATCATCATCCAAGAGATCTTTAACCATAGCAATACTAGGTTCAACCCTGATTTGCTCAGGAGGTGTATAAGTTCTAGTATTACTCTTACGAACAACAATCGAAGTTTTAGCATGATCCTTTATCCTAACAGGAAAAGGTGGTTTCTCAACATAAGTAGTAGGAACAATAGGATCACTATAATTGACAGTCTTTTCTTCAACTGTAATAGGTGCAACTACTTTTACTTCAATGGGAGGATTATATTCAAACCACTTCTCCTTAGGCAGATCAACGTGAGTAGCAAAAGATTCACAGAAAGAAGCTAATATCTCAGAGTCAAGTCCATATTTAGCGCTAAATCCACGAAAAGCATTGGTATCCATAAAATATTTAACACAATCAAACTTAGGTGTCATACCTGACTCCTTACCATCTCGGAACCCTAATCTTCAGAGTTGCGTTTAATTCTTTCCAATAAGTCCCATTTGAATTCAATAGTCTTCAGTATATAAGAACCATCACAGGAAGTATCGAGCATGGTGCGATCATTGAGAGAAAGCCGAGCATAAATTTTTTAAATAATCATTTCTCTTGAGAGCTCATGATTGGGGCATGAATATAACTTTGACTTAAGCCTCCCCCAAGCTTGAGTGATGCTTTCTCCTTCGCGAGGCCAGAAATTATATATGTAATTACAATCACGATGAACAAGATGCATAGGATAGAACTTCTGGTGAAATTCCAACTTCAATCGTTTATAGTTCCAAGATCATGTATCATCACATAGCCCATACCATGTCAATGCATCTCCCTTCAGAGATAAAGGGAAGACCTTCCTCTTAACAACATCATCGGGAATACCTGCAAGCTTAAATAATCCACAAACTTCATCCACAAAGATAAGGTGTAAATCGGGATGCAATGTTCCATCTCCTGCAAAGAGATTAGCTAGCAGTTTCTCTATCATACCCGAAGGAATTTCAAAGTAAACAATTTCAGTAGGTTTAGTAGGTTGAGGAGCAACTCTTTGCTCTACTAGTCGGGGTGAAGATACCCCGAAAAAGCCCCTCAAAGGATTAGTTTCCATAGTAACAAGTGACAGAAAATTTCAGCACACTATATAAATGTTTCCTTACCAAGTTCCACTCACCAAAGGCGCTTCACTCCCCGACAACGGTGCCAGAAAAGAGTCTTGATGACCCACAAGTGTAGGGGATCTATCGTAGTCCTTTCGATAAGTAAGTGTGTCGAACCCAACGAGGAGCAGAAGGAAATGACAAGCGGTTTTCAGTAAGGTTTTCTCTACAAGCACTGAAATTGTAGGTAACAGATAGTTTTCTGATAAGATAAATTGTAACAAGTAACAAGCAATGAAAGTAAATAAAGTGCAGCAAGGTGTCCCAATCCTTTTTGTAGCAAAGGACAAGCCTGGACAATTTCTTATAATGAGAAAAGAGCTCCCGAGGACACATGGGAATTATCGTCAAGCTAGTTTTCATCACGCTCATATGATTCGAGTTCGGTACTTTGATAATTTGATATGTGGGTTGACCGGTGCTTGGGTACTGCCCTTACTTGGACAAGCATCCCACTTATGATTAACCACTACTGCAAGCATCCGCCACTACAAAAGAAGTATTAAGGTAAACCTAACCACAACATTAGACATATGGATCCAAATCAGCCCCTTACGAAGCAACGCATAAACTAGGGTTTAAGCTTCTGTCACTCTAGCAACCCATCATCTACTTATTACTTCCCAATGCCTTCCTCTAGGCCCAAATAATGGTGGAGTGTCATGTAGTCGACGTTCACATAACACCACTAGAGGAAAGACAACATACATCTCATCAAAATATCGAGCAAACACCAAATTCACATGACTACTAATAGCAAGACTTCACCCATGTCCTCAGGAAAAAATGTAACTACTCACAAAGCATATTCATGTTCATAATTAGAGGAGTAATAATATGCATTAAGGATCTGAACATATGATTTTCCACCAAGTAAACCAATTAGCATCAACTACAAGGAGTAATCAACACTACTAGCAACCCATAGGTACCAATTTGTGGTTTTGATACAAGATTGGATACAAGAGATGAACTAGGGTTTTGAGAGGAGATGGTGCTGGTGAAGATGTTGATGGAGATTGACCCCCTCCCGATGAGAGGATCATTGGTGATGACGATGGTGATGATTTCCCCCTCCCAGAGGGAAGTTTCCCTGACAGAACAGCTCTGCTGGAGCCCTAGATTGGTTCCGCCAAGGTTTCGCCTCGTGGCGGCGGAGTTTCGTCCCGTAAGCTTCCTCTTGATTTTTTCCAATAAGAAAGACCGCATATAGAAAAAGATGGGCACCAGAGGGCCATTAAGGGGCCCAGGAGACAGGGGGCGCGCCCAGTAGGGGTGGGCACGCCCCCACCCTCCTAGCCAGGGTGTGGGCCCCCTCTTGTGCTTTCTTCGCCCAATAATTCTTATTAAATCCAAAAATGACTTTCGTGGAGTTGCGGGACTTTTGGTGCTGTGTAGAATAGGTTTCCAACATTTGCTCCTTTTCCAGCCAGAATCCCAGCTGCCGGCATTCCCCCTCTTCATGGTAAACCTTGTAAAATAAGAGAGAATAGCCATAAGTATTGTGACATAACGTGTAATAACAGCCCATAATGCAATAAATATTGATATGAAAGCATGATGCAAAATGGACGTATCACCTGTCACCTTGAGCGTCTGCTCTGATATTCTTTGTTCCCCTCTTGCCTTCTGTCGTTCTCCTCTGCCTTGCCAAGCCCTACTGTAGGCGTAGCTGCGATCGTCCGTGCACAAGTAAGGGGTACAGAAGTACCCACACATTTGTACACCGACAAAGATGCATAAAGGATAAACATCACATGCAATCAAAATATGTGACATGATATGGCCATCATCATCTTGTGCTCATGATCTCCATCACGGAAGCATCGTCATGATCTCCATCGTCACTGGCGCGACACCTTGATATCCATCGTAGCATCGTTGTCGTCTCGCCAACTATTGTTACTACGACTATCGCTGCCGCTTAGTGATAAAGTAAAACAATTACATGGCGATTGCATTACATACAATAAAGTGACAACCATATGGCTCCTGCTAGTTGCTGATAACTTTGTTACCAAACATGATCATTTCATACAACAATTTATATCACATCATGCCTTGACAATATCACATCACAGTAAGCCCTGCAAAAACAAGTTAGACGTCCTCTACTTTGTTGTTGCAAGTTTTACGTGGCTGCTCCAGGCTTCTAGCAAGAACTGTTCTTACCTACGCATCAAAACCACAAAAAAAATTCGTCAAGTGTGTTGTTTTAACCTTCAACAAGGACCGAGCGTAGCCACACTCGATTCAACTAAAGTTGGAGAAATAAACACCCGCCTACCACCTATGTGCATAAGCACGTCGGTAGAACCAGTCTCATGAACGCAGTCATGTAATGTCAGTCCGAGCCGCTTCATCCAACAATACTGCCGAATCAAAGTATGACATGCTTGTCGTGGAAATATCACGTCAGATGTCCTCGTGTAAGGACTTAGTCATGGAGCCATCGCGACGGGTTAGCTTAAAGGGGTTAAACCGGCTAAGGACACGAGGGATTTTATACTAGTTCGGCCCCTTCGATGAAGGTGAAAGCCTACGTCTAGTTGTGATGGGATTATCGGGGTCTCGCTAACTAGGGAGCTAAACAAGCTATGCCTGGCTATCGAGTTGTGTTTCTTGTCCCTGAACCGCCGCCGGGTCGTCCCCTTATATACACGGGTTGACGCCCGGCCGGTCTACAGAGTCCCGAGGCCGACTCATACAAGTGTTCGGCTCGGTGTCTCCCTTCCTTATCTTACAACATAAGTTTACACGACTATGGCGGTTTACCACTATGGGTCCTAATCCGCCTTTGGGCTCCGGGCCTCTAAGATTCATAGTAAAACGCCATCTTCTGAGTCTTCATGGGCTTCAGTACGGTTGAGTGTAAACCGGCCCCTCCTGGGCGGTTTATACTCAATAGTTATATCCCCAACATTAGGCCCCAGAGTGATTTGAATTTATTCATGTCAATCTTTAGTACTTAGGACAATCCCATGAACATCTTCCCTTGTTTCCCGTAAACCGCCATGACATCTTCTTCATAAACTTTGTTAAACCGCCGTGACGTCATCCTATGGATACAGCAACGGATCATCATGACGTCATCTCTGTAAAAAAAATGAATAAAAAGATTCCTCTTATTAATATCATCTCGAAAATTGAGGCGACAGCTGCGCCACTCGCCGCTTTTTGACTCCTTGATTTTCGCGCCGGTCCTTATCCATTTTCCTTATAAATAGACCCGGGGGACCTTTCCTTTCTTCCCCTTCCGCACTTCTTCTTCTTCCTCACGACGCCCCAGCTCTGAAGCTCCGCCGCCGCCCTCGACCTTCGAACACTGCATCAACAGAGGCCGCTGCATCAACCTGGTTGTACTAGAGACCTTCGGTGTTCCTCTGCTGTCCTGCGCATCCGGTAAACCTTCTCTCTCATAACCCTAGATCTTTCTCTTAGGGTTCCTGTTTGCATCTGCGTTCATAGGTACTCATCCTAGTCTCTTTGTATTCACTTCTGCCATAGCTTTTTTGACTCAACCGTAGCATAAATCCCGTGCGGTAGTTGCTCCGCATCCAATTTAGTACTTAGTAGGTCTTCCTCTTTGTATGGACTCTCTTGATAGAACGCATGAACTTCTCTGCTCTGTTTAACACCTTTATAAATCACAGAAAATTTTCTTACTGAACCTTTGGTAGATCCGAATTAATTCCATCACCGTGCGAAACCTGTTTCTGTCAACACTTAACAGATTTTGAACCCAAGCCCTTCTGTCTATGGGCGGTTTAACCTTTGATGACCAATCTTCCATATACCATTAGCCCTCTCTTAAACCGCCAACCGAACTTGATCAGCAATTCACCGGTTTAACACTGGAAAATACACTTAAACCATTTAATTTGTAAACCGGCATTTATTTATTGTTCTTTCAGCTTTCCTTTCTGAGATGACGAAACAATTTGCTGCCTGCAACTGGGTTCCATCCCGGATTACGGAGACACAAATCAATGGATATGTCACCACTGGCGCTTTAGCTTCCAAAAGGATCCTGCAATGGCGTGTTCTGGATTCTGAATGCCCTCCTGAACCTCAAGATGGAGAAGTGGTTGTTTTTATGCAACACTTAGACCGGGGATTCAGCCCGCCCGGATCAAAAAAATTCTGGGATGTCCTCGCAAGCTTCCAGCTCCATCCACAAGACATTGGACCGAATTCCGTGTCCAATATATGCAACTTTCAGGTCTTCTGCGAAGTTTACCTCCAAGAAGAGCCATCTGTGGAGTTGTTCTGGGATTTCTTCCACTTGAACCGTCGCACAGAGTTCTCTGATGGTCCCAACACAGAGCTTGGTGGCGTTTCAATTCAGAAACGGAAAGAAGTTGACTTCCCACATGCAAAACATCATAGCCATCCTAAGGATTGGAACCAGACTAGGTTTTACTGCCGGAACACTGCCCCTGACGGAGAAAATCCTCTACCGGCTATCGTCCACACCGGCTTAGCAAAAACCATCCATTACCATCACGTTTATCCGTTGTAGAGCGAAGGGCTTTTGCTCCTCAAATCGCCAAGGTCCGGGCCCTCATGGCCAACAGTTTAACTGGCATTGACCTCGTCCGCTGCTGGGTATCGTGGAGTATTTTGCCTTTAAGCCGCCGTCCCGGATTGATGCATGAATACACTGGCAATGTAAAAGACCCTCAACACTATCATGAAGTGGAAATGACAGAGCTTGAAGTTACTGAATCTACAAAGAAGATGCTTGATGAGACAATCTCTGCATGTAGTCAAACCGGACTGGCACCTTTTTGCGTCTCCAATCCTCCACCAGCGGTAAAATTTATCTTATTATTTACTGATTCGCCTCTGTTTTAACTGTGTGTTTGATATTGCTTTACCTTACTGCTACAGGCCAACAGCTCCTTCTGGAAACGTACTAAACCGGCCAAGGCTCGTCCAAAGACCAAAGTTACCAAGAAGGTTTCCAAGAAGAAAACCGCCGAGTCTTCTGATCCGCCAGAAGATGAGGAATCAGATGCAGAGGTAAAGCTTGACTAACTTGATTCCTTATTTGTGCATTGTATTGACAATGATTGTTTACCACGAGGAGGCTGAGGTGAGCCACGCAGATAATGCTGAGGTAATCACTCTTTCTTCCGATTATGATCTTGTGCCGGTTCAAAAAGTTCGCCGCACAATCTGGAAAGTAAAACTATCTCACCCTCTTGCTCATTTGGATCCAAAATTTTCTGTGAAGTCACAGCAAGCTGCAGAATGTCGTACAACCCGGCATAGCGGTCAGCAAATCACATCGTCCGGTTTACCAGATACACCAAACCGGAAACGTCGTCCAGAGGTGACTTATTCTCCTGAAAAGCTTTATCCTTTGAAAGGTTTCTTCAGATGCCCACTCAGTCCATCAGATCCGAATTATCAGGCATCGTCCAACTCGTCTGGCGGTTAATCAACCACTCAGCTGCCTCCCCTGAAGATCATTGCTGGGTAAGTACATTTTTGCATTGTTTGTTTCCGGAACATGCGTCGGTTTATTATATTCTAACTTTTAATGTTGTAGCGCCAAGGCCCGACTGAGTAAAAAGGCCAAGACCAGCGGCCATGCTGACGATGTTGACCCGGAGAAGAGCCTTGAAGACGAGGGCGAAAATCCTGAGATTGCCACAGACCACTCTGCTCTGGAAAATCCAAGTGCTAATGTGAATCCGCCAGAGGCTGAACCGGAGATATAGGTCGATACATCAACTGATGCCACCCCTCCAAATCAAACTGCTGATCCGCCAAGCCATGGTAACAAGCCGCCGAGCCCTGATGCCAAAGCGCCAAGCACTGCTAAGGAGAATATCAATCCGTCGAGCCCCGCCAAGGATGATGACGTTGTTGTTACTGGCACGGCATATACCGCCCCAGGCAATCCATTTGTCTTATCCAAGCATACCGCCAAGGATGAATTTGCCTTTATGAATAAGGGGAAGAGCAAAACAGATTTGTCAGACTATGCCGATTTATCTGCCCAAGACCTTCATTCCGGCTTCTTGAACTGTCTCTTCACCAGCCGAGACTATGAGGCCGGTTTGGTAAATTTAATGAAGGAGCACTATGAGGTAAACCGTTGGATCCTTTACTCTGTACCTTCATTGCATTGTAGCCCCCAAGGGCCGGTTTGGCTTGAGAAAGTCAAACCGGGACTTTGCATATTTCAGACTGTACTTTGTTGATTTCCCTTGTGCATTTCTGATCAAACACACATTAGCCCCCAAGTGCCATGATTAATACTTGTATTAATCCGTGGGACTTCAATAATAAGTAGAAAAAAGTAATCCTCGTTAGCCCCCAAGTGTCAAGTGTATAACTGGTTATATGCTTGGGACTTTGAAAGAAATCATTGATATGCTCTTCTTGCTGTGGCAGAATGAAAGAAATCAACAAATCTCTCAGATTGCCGATCTTCAAGAAAATGTGAAAACCCAACAAGCAGAAACCACCAAGGGCAGGGATGAATTGAAAACTGCCTTAACCACCATGGAACAGCTCAAGGAGTGGTTCAATTCTGAGCGGACCAACTGGGATACTGAAAAAGCTGGGTTGCTGAAGCGGGCGGAGGACGCTTAAGCAACTCTTAAGCCGGTGACAGAAGAACTTACTGGATTAAAGCGCCAAATCAATGACATGACTTCTGCAATATTTGGTAAGTATTGTTTGCCAATGCTTTATGAACATTCCGCTTTAGAATGTTGCCGGTTTAACTTGAAATCCGTAAACTGCTGCAGGTGGCCGCATTGCTCAGCTGGGCTCTGATATGCGGAAGAAGCTCAAGGCCGCCTATACGCTGATTGAGCAGTTGTATACCGGTGCCCAACGGGTTATCTGCACAACTTCTTATGACAATGCAGCCCCAACATTGATCAAGGACACTCTGGCCAAGTTATCTACAACGCCAGCAGAGATAGAAGAGGTGAAGCGGTCCACTGCCAGAGCTGGCGCTTTGTTAGCACTGACCCGAGCCAAGGCATGGATAGCTGACCTTGATCCGGTCGATATCGCCAAGGGCTTTCCTAGTGAACAGGAAAATGGGGCAGTGTTTGACAATGATACCCTCAAACGTGTGACAAGAGAGATGCGTCCTCTGGCGAGTCAACTGGCAGAAGAAGCAAACTTGACGGTTCACTGGTCCTTCTATGATGTTGACAACAAACGGGTTGTGGCTGTCATTCCGGAAGTGCAAAATCTTATTCCACCAATCCGTAAGCATACTTATGCCTCTGAAGTTGATCCGACTGATCTTATAAGTGAAGAGGCTGTCTTTCAGGCCTTAACCCGGATTGACTGGACCACCGCTGATTTCCAACCATTGGAGGAGGATGAGGAGGTTGAACCGACGCCAGATGATCCATCTACCTCACGTCAACATGGTGATGATGCTTGATCCGACAATCCGGTTGACTTTGCACAAAAACTATTCCATATTTTGGGCTATTTAAGTGCCTTGTAATAGGGTAGCAAAAATACTTTGATCTGCTGCCATCGTGCAGTGGGAAATACTTTATGTGATCCGTCATTGAAATTTCAACGTTGGCTCATATGTCATAAGATGCAATCCCTATGTCTGCATAAAAAGAATTGTCCTGGCTGTTTACCGTCGGACGGGTCATAATGCCCAAGGCAAAGCCTGATTGATCATCAAACTTGACGAAATATGAAATAACTCATATCTGTGATGTGATATCATGTTAGTTGGTTTACCAACTTTTGACTGTAATAAGGGTGAAGACCCAAATCTTGAAGTTTTTGTACAACTTCACCTTGTACTAATGGTGTATAAGAAGTCATGACGGGCTACGATGAACACCAGATGATCAAAAACTGGCGACAAGTAGTCAAAGCCAGGCTGGGTTAATAAACTCTGGTTTAATAAGGTTCGTCAAATTTTAGTTGAGACCCAAGCCGGGTTAACAAACACTGGGTTAAAATGATGACTTGAAAAGCCATACTAGATCGAAGATGCCGGTTTAACACAAAAGTCAGCAACAAGAAACAAGTGCAAATAAGACAGTGTAGTCGAGGCTTTTCAAGGGCTGCCAGGCCCAAATTCGAGGCTTTTCATGGGCTGCCAGGCCACCGAGTTAAACCATTTGACAAAGCCTTTTAAGATGGCCCTCCAACTAACCAATCACCATTTTAACTTTGACAAGTGCAGGGTCTCAATGAGAGTAACTGTCAAACGTTCGCAGGGTCGTGCCAGGATGACCTGGATAGGAGTGGCTTACTTGATGAAGGCAGGTTAACCCGGGGTTTTAGGTAAATATACCAGGCTTCCAAGACGTGGGGCAATACCCAGCTACAAGGGTCCATTCAAACTCCTGAGTATTTGACACAAGGAGCCCCCAAGTAACATGATGAGATGTGCTCATTAGGTGCCTATGTTTGAGCTGTGCATAGCATCCAGACTCTCTTTGGCCCTTCGGGTGTGAAGCTCCCGAGCTGTATTGTGGCATAATAGCCGGTTTAATAGGTAGTACTCCGCTTTGACAGCTGAAGCCCCCATGCAGCTCAAAAGATATTTTGAGAGAAAAAACAGCAGAAGCCCTGCTTATAGCAAGGATGCTAGTTTATTTTATTGATCATAATATATACATTGTCGAAATATGTACATAAGAAAAGCTTATGGCTCAAGTATAGTAAGGCCGTGGGAGAGCTATGTTCCATGGCCGCCGGGTCTCCTCCTCAGAAGTACGTGAGTTGTCTCGAATGTCAATGAGGTAGTATGATCCGTTGTGCAGATTTTTGCTGACCACAAAGGGTCCTTCCCAAGGTGGGGATAACTTGTGCATGTCGGTCTGATCCTGGATGAGCCGGAGCACCAAATCGCCTTCTTGAAAGGTTCTTGTTCTAACCCGACGGCTATGATAACGCCGCAAGTCTTGCTGGTAAACTGCCAAACAGGCTAAAGCCATATCTCGTTTTTCATCCAACAGGTCCAACGCCTCCTGGCGTGCTTGCTCATTGTCCGCTTCAACATAATTAGCAACCCAGGGTGAATCGTGACGAATATCACTTGGTAAGACCGCCTCTGCCCCATACACCATGAAGAAAGGCATGTAACCCGTCGATCTGTTAGGAGTGGTGTTGATGCTCCAGAACACAGAAGGTAATTCTTCCACCCAACAACCCGGCGTCCGCTTTAAAGGAACCATAATCCGAGGTTTAATACCCTTCAAGATTTCTTGATTAGCTCTCTCTGCTTGACCATTGGTCTGGGGGTGCGCCACAGATGCTAAGTCAAGCCGGATGTGTTCTCTCTGACAAAAATCTTCCATCTCACCTTTAGAGAGGTTTGTGCCATTATCCGTGATGATGTTGTGTGGAAAACCAAAGCAGAAGATAATATTTTTGAGAAATTGAACCGCCGTAGCCGTATCACACTTGCTGACAGGCTCCGCTTCAACTCACTTGGTAAATTTGTCAACCGCCACCAGCAGGTGAGGCTTCTTATCCTTGGAGCGTTTAAAGGGTCCCACCATGTCAAGCCCCCATGTGGCAAATGGCCAAGTGATGGGAATCATCCGTAATTCTTGAGCCGGAACATGAGCCTTGCGTGAAAACTTTTGACAAGCATCACACCGCTTTACCAGATCCTCCGCATCAGCATGAGCTTTCAACTAGTAGAACCCATGACGGAAAGCCTTTGCAACCAAGGACTTTGAACCGGCATGATGACCACAATCCCCTTCATGAATTTCCCGTAGGATTTCTTGGACTTCTTCAGGGGGAACACAACGCTAAAATACGCCTGAAACGCTGCAGCGGTGTAACTCGCCATTGTGAATAACCATGGATTTGGACCGCCGAACAATCTGCCGAGCCAGGACTTCATCATCTGGTAACTCGCCCCGGTTCATATACGCAGATACGGAACTGTCAAATCCGGCACAACGTGCAAGGCGGCCACTAATTGAGCCTCCTTATCAGGAATAGCCAAATCCTCCTCTGTAGGCAGCTTAATAGACGGGTAATGCAAGATATCTAGAAAGGTATTGGGAGATACCGGTTTACACTGAGATCCAAGCCGGCTCAATGAGTCTGCTGCTTCGTTTTTGCGCCGGTCGATATGCTCAACCTGATACCCTTTGAAGTAACCCGCCACAATATCCACCTCACGTCTGTAAGCCGCCATGAGTGGATCCTTAGAATCCCAAGTACCAGAAACATGCTGAGCCACCAGATCAGAGTCTCCAAAGCATCGCACCCGGCTTAAGTTCATCTCCTTGGCCATGCGGAGTCCATGAAGCAGAGCCTCGTACTCAGCTGCATTGTTAGTACAGGGGAACATTAAATGGAGGACATAACGAATCTTATCACCTCGAGGGGAAGTAAGAACAACACCAGCCCCCGAGCCCTCCAATTGCCTGGACCCATCAAAGTGAATAGTCTAGTATGTATTATCCGCTTTGTCCTCCGGCGCCTGCAACTCAGTCCAATCGTTGATAAAATCCACAAGTGCCTGAGATTTTATAGCTGTTTGAGGCACATACTTTAGACCATGTGGACCAAGCTCAATTGCCCATTTTGCAACCCGGCCAGTTGCCTCCCTGTTCTGAATTATATCACCCAATGGAGCTGAACTGACCACTGTAATGGGATGGCCTTGGAAATATTGCTTGAGCTTTCGGCTTGCCATAAAAACCCCATATAGATGTTTCTGCCAATGCAGATATTGCTGCTTTGACTCAATAAGCACCTCACTGATATAGTAAACCGGCCGTTGAACCGGGTACTCCTTACCAGCCTCTTTGCGCTCCACCACCATTGCCACACTGACAGCACGAGCATTAGCAGCCACGTACAACAATAAGGGCTCCTTGTCAACCAGAGCAGCAAGGACTAGCGGTTCAGCCAACTGGCGCTTCAAGTCTTCAAACGCCGCATTAGCCGCATCACTCCAGACAAAGGTGTCTATTTTCTTCAACATCTGATACAGCGGGATCGCCTTCTCTCCCAAACGGCTGATAAACCGGCTTAGTGCTGCAATCCGACCTGCTAAACGTTGAACATCATTGATGCATGCCGGATTAGCCAAAGATGTAATCACTTTGATCTTCTCTGGATTAGCCTCTATCCCCCTGTTGGACACCAGAAAACCTAGAAGCTTTCCCGCCGGAACACCGAAGACACATTTATCTGGATTGAGCATCATCTTGTAGACCCGTAGATTATCAAAGGTCTCCTTGAGATCATCTATCAATGTCTCCTTCTTCCTGGACTTTACCACAATGTCATAAACATAGGCATGAACGTTGCGCCCAATCTAAGTGTGAAGAAAATTCTGCACACAGCGCTGGTAAGTCGCCTGGGCACTCTTGAGCCCAAAGGGCATAGAAACATAGCAAAAGGCTCCAAAAGGAGTGATGAAGGCGGTCTTCTCCTGGTCCTTAACTGCCATTTTGATCTGATGGTAGCCTAAGTAAGCATCCAAGAAGCTCAAACGCTCGCATCCCACCGTTGCATCAATGATCTGATCAATACGCGGGAGAGCAAAAGGATCGGTCGGACAAGCCTTGTTCAAATCGGTGTAATCTACACACATACGCCAAGTGCCGTTTTTCTTAAGAACAAGCACCGGATTAGCCAACCACTCAGGGTGAAACACTTCAATGATAAACCCAGCAGCCAACAACCGGGCTACCTCTTCACCAATTGCCTTGCGTCTTTCCTCGTTAAAGCGACGAAGAAATTGCTTGACCGGTTTAAACTTGGGATCAATATTGAGAGTGTGCTCAGCGAGTTCCCTCGGTACACCTGGCATGTCAGAAGGCTTCCATGCAAAAATGTCCCGGTTCTCACGGATGAACTCGATGAGTGCACTTTCCTATTTTGGATCCAGATTTGTGCTGATGCTGAACTGCTTGGATGAATCGCCAGGAACAAAGTCAACAAGATTGGTCTCATCAGCCGGTTTGAAATGCAGGGTTGGGTCGTGCTCAGTGGTGGGCTTCTTCAGAGGCGTCATGTGTGCCGGATCAACATTTTCCTAATAAAAATTTAACTCCTCTATAGCACAAACCAACTCAGCATAGGCCGCATCACCTTCCTCGCAAACCAAAGTGATTTTACGATTTCCGTGAACCGTAATGGTCCCTTTATGACCCGGCATCTTGAGCTGCAAGTAAATATAACAAGGCCTCGCCATGAACTTTGCATAAGCCGGTCGCCCAAACAGTGCGTGGTACAGGCTCTGGATCCTCACCACCTCAAAGGTTAATGTCTCAGACCGCGAATCGTGTTCATCACCAAACACAACTTCCAAAGCGATCTTGCCAACAGGATGTGCCGATTTACCTGGTACCACACCATGGAAAACAGTGTTGGATGGTTTAAGACTCTTGTCTGTCAACCCCATGCGACGGAAGGTTTCATAATATAGAATGTTGATACTGCTCCCTCCATCCATGAGTACCTTGGTGAACTTATAACCTCCCACCTGAGGTGCCACCACCAACACCAGGTGACCCGGATTGTCAACCCGGGGCGGATGATCCTCTCTGCTCCATACAATAGGTTGCTCAGACCACCGCAGGTAATGTGGCACCGCCGGTTCAACAGCATTAACAGCCCTCTTGTGAAGCTTCTGATCGCGCTTGCACAAACTAGTGGTGAACACGTGATACTGCCCACCATTCAACTGCTTTGGGTGACTCTGATAACCCGACTACTGCTGATTTCCTTGACTACTCTGCTGGTTATTACCACTTTGATTGTTCTGGTTGCCCTGGTTATTCTGAAATCTGGAGTTTGAACCGCCGCCGCCATGAAAGCCTGGACCTGAACCGCCCGATGGACCCTAATCATACCGGAAAAGATCAGAGTTTTTGAACTCCTTCATAATATTATAATCTTTCCAGAGATGTGTCGCAGGAGCCTCCTTGGTCCCATGCTTTGGACAGGGTTGATTCAACAAACCTTCCAGATTCATTGTGCCGCCACGCTGGGGCGGTTTACCCTTACGGCGCTGCACATTAGCATTAGCTACAAAATCTGAATCTGCTTTATGCTTACCATTATTCCCATGACCTCCTTGGTTGTGCTGCTGTCCCTTTGCACCACCGTTCTTCTTTCCCTTCTCCGGTTTCTCCTCATCAGAATCGGGATCCTTGGTATTATTAGAATCGGCATACTTGACCAAAGCGGCCATGAGGGTACCTATGTCGTTGCAGTGACGCTTGAGACGTCCCAACTTCATCTTCAGTGACTTAAACCGGAAATTACGCTCCAAGGTGATGATTGCTGAGCTGGCATTAATACGGTCCGATGAGTGCAAGACTTCTGAAACCCGGCGCACCCAATGAGTTGTTGATTCGTTCTCCCCTTGTACACAGGCGTCAAGATCCACTATAGACATAGGATGCTTACATGTATCCTTGAAATTGGCTACAAACCGGGCCTTCAACTGGCCCCATGACTCGATGGAGTTAGGTGGTAAGTTCTTCAACCAAGTCTGAGTTGTTCCCTCCAACATCATCGTGAAGTATTTTGCACACGCTGCTTCATCAACGTCTAGCATTTCCATTGCCATTTCATAGCTTTCCACCCACACCTCGGGTGGCTGATCAGCGGTGTAATTTGGCACCTTACGCGGACCCTTGAAGTCCTTAGGCAGTCGTATGTTACGGAGAGCCGGAATAAGGCACGACACTCCCCACGAGCTGAAAGCAACTCCGACACCTTGGTCTATTGATGCTGCTGACTGAACCGGGGCGGGTTGATATCGACCCGTATGTTGTGCTGCTAAAGCGGCCTCCCTTCTTGCCCTGCCATTATCCACCACGTCCTAAGCTTTCAAATCGCCATGTACCGGATTAGGCCCTTGAGGGACAATGCGGCTCCGCGCACTGCTAGACACCTCCGGTTCATCGATATGCCTGCTATAGCTTTTGCTCGGTCGTGGGGTTGAGTGAACCCTGTCTCGGCTGTACGAGTAAGCTTGCTGCTGTGTCAAAGCTGTTTGAAGAAGATCCCTGGCCCGCCATGTCTCAACTGCTGCCGACGATTCACCTTCGATCGGAATAGCAGCCAACCGGGATGCCGCTGCTATCATATTATCCAGTGGGGTAGAAAAGTGACCCGGCGGCGGTGTGGTGTACCGCGGCGGGTTGTCCGTATGCTGAGGCGGCCCCATCATCTGAGGTTGATCCGGAGCCCCGGTCCTTGGATCGGTATTCCGGTTTACTGCTGGCGGGTTACTAGTTCCTGCCCCCGGCGTTCCAAAGAGATTCATTGCATTGTAATCTGCTGGCAAGCGAGATTGATGTTTCCTCCTGGACACTTCATTTAAAGCGTTCTAATCCATCAAAAGCCGATAATTTTCAGCTTGAATTCTTTGCGCCTGGGCGTCTAAAGTGACCCGCTCCTCAGCCATCCTGGTTTCCTCAGCTGCTAAGTCCGCTTTGGCTTGTGTTATCTGATCCTTTAGGCTAGCAATGTCTGCATTGTGCTGATCCTGCGTTGCTGGTGCAACTGTAGTGGTTAGCAAGACCGCCCAGGCATCCATCAAACCGGAGAGAACTTGAGCTGGCCGGCGCATGGAGCCTCCTGCCCCTGCTACCGGTCCAGACGCCGCTGCAGTAGAGTTTTGCAAAGTTGGCTGTGTTCCAGCCATGAAGATTCCAACGTGGTTCGGCGTTTCAAGGAACTCCGGAATACTGGTGCCATCGGAATACCCTTCAAACACGCCATCCTGAACTTGGTACAAGGATTCGGTTTCACCAGATGATTCACCATCGGAATAAGTGATCGTGTCACCCTCAGACACCGGTTCAGATCCGATCCCATGGACACATCCTACGAACGCACGCTTCACGGGAGTCTGAACCCGGGCGGGACTTGCACGCTGAGCCGTCTCGACGAGGTCGGTGCAGATGTCCGGCTCAAGGCCCGGTTTGCCGATCTTGCTGATGAAGACGTGAATTCCGCCGAAGGGGACCCGGTACCCGTACTCGATTGAACCGGCCTCGGGGCCCCAGCCTGCATTGTCGATGTAGAGCTTGCCGCGATGACTTTTGGTCATCCGGCCCGTCACGTATCCCTTGAGTCCTTCAAAGCTACCCTTCAATAACTCAAAACCATCGTGCGATAGCCCCACGGTGGGCGCCAACTATCGTGGAAATATCACGTCAGATGTCCTCGTGTAAGGACTTAGTCATGGAGCAACCGCGACGGGTTAGCTTAAAGGGGTTAAACCGGCTAAGGACACGAGGGATTTTATTTTAGTTCGGCCCCTTCGATGAAGGTGAAAGCCTACGTCTAGTTGTGATGGGATTATCAGGGTCTCGCTAACCAGGGAGCTAAACAAGCTATGCCTGGCTATCGAGTTGTGTTTCTTGTCCCTGAACCGCCGCTGGGTCGTCCCCTTATATACACGGGTTGACGCCCGGCCGTTCTACAGAGTCCCAGGCCGACTCATACAAGTGTTCGGCTCGGTCTATCCCTTCCTTATCTTACAACATAAGTTTACACGACTATGGCGGTTTACCACTATGGGTCCTAATCCACCTTTGGGCTTCGGGCCTCTAAGCTTCATAGTAAAACGCCATCTTCTGAGTCTTCGTGGGCTTCAGTATGGTTGAGTGTAAACCGGCCCCTCCTGGGCGGTTTATACTCAATAGTTATATCCCCAACAATGCTGGTAAGAAGTATGACTATTTTCGCCCACAACTCTTTGTGTTCTACTCATGCATATAACATCTACGCATAGACCTGGCTCTGATGCGACTGTTGGGGAACGCGGTAATTTCAAAAAAAATCCTATGATCACGCAATATCTATCTAGGTGATGCATAGCAACAAGGGGCAGAGTGTGTCCACGTACCCTCGTAGACCGAAAGCGGAAGCGTTAAGTAACGCGGTTGATGTAGTCGAACGTCTTCACGATCCAACCGATCAAATACCAAACGCACGATACCTCCATGATCTGCACGTTCAGCTCGGTGACGTCCCTCAAACTCTAGATCTAGCTAAGGTCGAGGGAGAGTTCCGTCAGCACGACGGCGTGGTGACGGTGATGATGAAGTTACCAGTGCAGGGCTTCGCCTAAGCACTACAACGATATGACCGAGGTGGAAATCTGTGGAGGGGGGCACCGCACACGGCTAAAAGATCACCTTGATCAACTTGTGTGTCTATGGGGTGACCCCCTCCCCCGTATATAAAGGAGGAAAGGGGAGGCCGGCAGGCCCTCCTTGGCGCGCCCCCAAGAGGGGAATCCTACTATGAATCCAGGTCCTAGTAGGTTTCCACCAAAAGGGAGAGGGGGGGAAGGAAGGAGAGGGAGAGGCAGAAGGAAAGGGGGGCGCCGCCCCACCTTCCTAGTCCAATTCGGACTCAAAAGGGGAGGTGGTGCGCAACCTTCCCTGGTCGCCCCTCTCTCTCTCCACTCAGGCCCATCGAGGCCCATTAGTTCCCCTGGGGGTTCCGATAACCCTCCGGCACTCCGGTTTTATCCGGAACTTCTTCGGAACACTTCTGGTGTCCGAATATAGTCGTCCAATATATCAATCTTTATGTCTTGACCATTTCGAGACTCCTCGTCATGTTTGTGATCTCATCCGGGACTCCGAACAATCTTAGGTACATCAAATCACATAAACTCATAATACCAATCGTCATCGAACGTTAAGCGTGCGGACCCTACGGGTTCGAGAACTATGTAGACATGACCGATACACGTCTCCTGGTCAATAACAAATAGCGGAACCTGGATGCTCATATTTGTTCCCACATATTCTATGAATATCTTTGTCGGTCAAACCGCATAACAACATATGTTTTTCCCTTTGTCATCGGTATGTTACTTGCCCGAGATTCGATCGTCGGTATCATCATACCTAGTTCAATCTCATCACCATCAAGTCTCTTTACTCGTTCTGTAATACTTCATCCCGCAACTAAATCATTAGTCATAATGCTTGAAAGACTTATAGTGATGAGTATTATCGAGAGGGCCCAGAGATACCTCTCCGAAACACGGAGTGACAAATCCTAATCTCGATCTATGCCAACCCAACAAACACCTTCGGAGACACCTGTAGAGTACCTTTATAATCACGCATTTACGTTGTGACATTTGGTAGCACACAAAGTGTTCCTCCGGTATTCGGGAGTTGCATAATCTCATAGTCTGACGAACTTGTATTAGTCATGAGGCAGTAGCAATGAAACTGTCACGATCATAATGCTAATCTAACGGATGGGTCATGTCCATCATATCATTCTCCTAATGATGTGATCCCATTCATTAAATGGCAACACATGTCTATGGTTTGGAAACATAACCAAATTTGATTAACGAGCTAGTCAAGTAGAGGCATACTAGGGACAATATGTTTTGTCTATGTGTTCACACATGTACTAAGTTTCCGGTTAATACAATTCTAGCATGAATAAGAAACATTTATCATGAAATAAGGAAATAAATAATAACTTTATTATTGCCTCTAGGGCATATTTCCTTCACTCAGTGGCGTCAACGTACAAGATGTTGTGCAAAGGAGGCATTAGATTTCGGCTGGCTGATGCGGTGTGGAAGACCCGGGCCCCATTAACCTCCAAAAAAAATTATGTGGCTAGCTGTATAATACCGGTTGTGGACTTCAGAAGATTCGTACGTGGACTAAAAGCCGATACATCCCCATGTTTCTTCTGTGAGCAGCAAGTGGATACAGTGGACCATTTGATGCTCCAATGCGTGTTTGCAAGACAAGTATGGCTTCTCTGTTTTGCAAGAGTGGGCATCAACCAGGCCATTCTGCCTTCGCCACAAGCTAGGATAGAGGATTGGTGGGCTACGAGACGCAACCAGATTTCCAAGACTGATCGAAAGCGTTTCGACTCATTTGTAATGCTCATTTGCTGGACGGTGTGGAAGTAACGCAATGCGCGTGTATTTGATCGAGAACCGGTTTGCAATGTTGAGGCCACGGTAGATCTCATATTCCAAGACCTGAATTCGTGGGTTCAACACTTCTGTTTTGACTGCAGAAGGCTAGTGCATGGTGTGGATGGTTGTGTACCTCCGGTGAAGTCTGACTTGAAATGGGTGAATGGTTGCATGCCTCGCCAGGAAGATCCTCATCTTTCAAAGACAATGCTCAATGGCTGACACATAGTGCAAATAGCTTCAACAGTGGAAGATCCAGCATGGGGATGATGGATTGGAAGGGTGACATGGGGAAGAGAGGAACAAGATACGTTCACGGTCTCCCGACGAAGCATAATCTTAATAGACAATTTCATGGCTCGGCTGATTCCCGCACTAGCAAGGATAGAAGTTATGATGGGGTAGAGGTTAATGGCCCAAGCAAGACCGGGCACAGAACAGCTGACCAGAGGTGCGGAGATCTTCGTGAGGACCTAGAGAAAGAGAACGAGAGGGAGCTAAGGAACGACCTAAAGCAACGGTAGAAAAATAGGTAAGCGGAGATTCGCCAACAATATAGGCAACATACAATGAGAGAATCAGAGGATGGGGTAGGTCCAGTCGCTATAGAGAGAGAGGGAGAGGGAGAGGACAAGTGGCAGATATGTTCGGATCCCGAGGCAGGAGTATGTGCCTAGGTCTCCAAGGAGTCCCAACTTTCAGGAGCAGTGGGAGAGAAAGAGAAGGCCCAAGCAGCATTGGGTGGCAAAGGGAGATCCGGATAGGCAAGTTGGCAATGATACTTTCATTCGCAATACTAGACAGAAAACTTCCAGTGTGTTTGACTGTATGTAACATCCCAAAATTTCAATTTGGAATGTTATACATTAGATCATCATTGCATATCATATTTTTTTGCATTTTTGGTTGATCCTAGAAATTACGCAACTCAAGGACCCACGGAGAGAGTTGGGGATTTCGTTATTTTCATATTTGAGTTTTCTCAAATTTTGAAAAGAGGATCATTTGGTTTTAATTATTTTTCTCTTCGAATATTTCTAATATGAAAATAAAAGAGAGGGGATAAAATGACTTCTCCAAAATAAAGAAATATTGGAGGAAAATATTAAAATCAAATAAGAATTTTATTCGGAGTTTTATTGCTATTTTATTTGAATTAGGAAAAAAATGTGTTTTCCAAAATTGCAAGAGGCCCAAATAAATGTTCACTTTGTCCGCAATATTATTAGAGGACCGTGAAAATTTATTTCAGGAATTTTGGACTCCATTTAGTATTTCTTTTGTTAGTTTTTCTGCGTAAGGATTATTTAAAAAAAACTAACCGACCTAACCGGGCCGTGTCCGACCTGGACTCCCGACCCGGCCGGCCCTTATAAGGCCCAAGCCCCCCTCTCCCCGCCGCCAAATCCTAGCCGCCGTCCCCCACCCCCGCCAAATTCGCACCGCCTCCACCGCCAGCCGAGCCGCCGCTGCCGCCGCGCGTACTCG
>NC_041391.1:566196844-566223643 GCF_002162155.2 Triticum dicoccoides
CGTCGCCGCCCGTTGCCGCCCGCCCGCCGCCGCCGCCACCGACCCCGCCGCCGCCGAGTTAGACGCCACAGCCGCCGCCGGTTTTCTTATGAAAACCAATCGTTTTTTAGAAACCCTAGATTCATTTTTTTAGTTTCGGTTCTGTTTTTTCCGGTTTAGTTAAATAGCGGACGTTCGTCCGTACGTTTGTTTTAACGAACGTTGTTTGCCCGTTAGCTGCAGACAGCGAACGTTCGTTCATTAGCCTGTTCGTCACGTTTTATTTTTCTAGGGTTTTTCTGTGATTATTTATGATCATGATTTCTGCCCTGATCTTCATTTTAGTTTATCTTTTCGCTCATTTATCTGAATCAGGTGATTCAAGCGCCTAGATCTTCGTCTCGAAGCCCTCTTTCTATTTAACCAACTTCAACAAGATTTTGGTACTGTAAAATTTGACTTGAGTCCAGATTAGTAATCAGATCGTGTTTCTTTCGTAGTTTGAGTTTTGTTGCTCCGTTTGATTTGATTCTGTTTGCAAACCGGAGTTCTTTAGTTGAACTTTATGGTGGTCTGTTATTTGAGTTTTACCCTTGCTTCTAGTTTGAGTGCTTATGTATGTTATTGTTTGTTTGCGATAGAGTACCTGGAGTGCGAAGCTGCTACTACGAGTCTCTAGGTTTTGCGGATCATCAGCAAGGCAAGTAACACTTTGATCATACCTCTTTATTACCCAGTTTTTATGCATTAGATCACTCCTCAAACATTGCATGGTTAGGATCTGAATAACATGTGGGTTTGGGAAGTAGATGATGAGGTAGATCCTATTGCCCTGTTTATTATCAAACCTTTGGGAGTTACTTCTACGTTATGCTTATATTGCTATGCTATGCTCGTAGACGTGGATTGGGTGAGTGTATCCATGACAGATGTGAGTATTGTTAATTAATGGTTAACTTAAGGTGGCTACTTAAATACACATCTGGGTGGATTGGTTGAGGCACCCTGGAGTACCCAGTGGTTGTCAGGGCACCTGGAGAATCCAGTGTTGTCCTAGGATATCCCGGAGTACCCGTGTGATCATCGTTTGGTTCGCCACCCAGGCTCAAAGGGATCATAAGATTTTTCATGCTAGAAACTTCCGTGTGCAGCCACAAGCCAATATGGTCTCTGGCTTAGTTGAGTAAGTTGCGTGAAGCTCTTGAAGAGGTAGACTAGCAGATGTAGTGGGTTGTAGGTGGTACTGTCTATCCAGAGTAGAGATTTAATGCTTCGAAAAGACTATGTCTCGAATCTCCGATCTTGGATGTGTTCGAGTCTTGTGGGGAAAAGTGCGCAAACCTCTCTAGAGTGTACAAACTAATCATGGTTAGCCGTGTCCCCGGTTATGGACATCTTGAGTATCTGGTTCTTGGATTATCATGTTGATCTCATCACTCTAAAATTAATTTGATTGGGTTAATGATGATGCTTAATTGGGATTGAGTTGGAGGAACCTTCTTAATGTTTAACAATCACCATGATAGTTAAATAAAATTTATTCCTTTGTTGTAGGAAAAAATTGGCTTTATGCAAAAAATGTAACCATAGAGCTTTCCACCAGCCATATATGCATGTAATGATATCATTCATTCTGTTCATTACTCTTTTGTGTTACATTGCCAGCATATTCCATGTGCTAACCCGTTTCGGGCTGCAACATTTCATGTTGCAGACTTTTCAGGCGACGAGTAAGGTGCCATAGGTCGTTGTCGTTCACTCAGCTATGCCGTTGGAGTTGTTGGACTCACTTTATCTTCCAAGCCTTTGGCTGTTATCATTTTTAGATGGCCTTAAGCCATATTATTGTAATAAGTTCTCTTTTGAGACATTCGATGTAATAAGTGTGTGATTGAAACTCTGTTATAAATCCTGAAGTACTATGCGTGTCAGCATTACTGATCCAGGGATGACACTAATGCACAGAGACTAGACTGTTTGAGGTCTGGTCGCTACAAGATGGTATCAGAGCACACGCTGATTGTAGGACATGACCACTGATACGTCCATTTTGCATCATGATTTTATATCAATGTTTATTGCATTATGGGCTGTTAATACACAATATATATCAATACTTATGGCTATTTTCTCTTATTTTATAAGGTTTACCATGAAGAGGGGGAATGCCGGCAGCTGGAATTCTGGCTGGAAAAGGAGCAAACATTAGAAACCTATTCTGCACTGCTCCAAAAGACCTGAAACCCCACGAAACTTATTTTTGGAATTAATAAGAATTATTGAGCGGAAGAAACACCTCAGGGGGACCACACCCTGGCCAGGAGGGTGGGGGGAGCGCCCACCCCTACTGGGCGCGCCCCCTGTCTCCTGGGCCCCCTGGTGGCCCTCCGGTGTCCATCTTCTGCTATATGAAGACTTTTACCCTGGAAAAAATCATGGGAAAGCTTACGGGACGAAACTTGGCGGCCACGAGGCGGAACATTGGCGGAACCAATCTAGAGCTCCGATAGAGCAGTTCTGCCGGGGATACTTCCCTCCGGGAGGGGGAAATCATCGCCATCATCATCACCAACGATCCTCCCATCGGGAGAGGGTCAATCTCCATCAACATGTTCACCAGCACCATCTCCTCTCAAACCCTAGTTCATCTCTTGTATCCAATCTTGTATCCAAAACCATAAATTGGTACCTGTGGGTTGCTAGTAGTGTTTATTACTCCTTGTAGTTGATGCTTATTGGTTTACTTGGTGGAATATCATATGTTCAGATCCTTAATGCATATTATTACACCTCTGATTATGAATATGAATATGCTTTTTGAGTAGTTACGTTTGTTCCTGAGGACATGGGTGAAGTCTTGCTATTAGTAGTCATGTGAATTTGGTATTCGTTCGATATTTTGATGAGATGTATGTTGTCTTTCCTCTAGTGGTGTTATGTGAACGTCAACTACATGACACTTCACCATTATTTGAGCCTAGAGGAAGGCATTGGGAAGTAATAAGTAGATGATGGGTTGCTAGAGTGACAGAAGCTTAAACCCTAGTTTATGTGTTGCTTTGTAAGGGGCTGATTTGGATCCATATGTTTAATGTTGTGGTTAGGTTTACCTTAATACTTTTATTGTAGTTGCGGATGCTTGCAATAGGGGTTAATCATAAGTGGGATGCTTGTCCAAGTAAGGGAAGTACCCAAGCACTGGTCCACCCACATATCAAAATATCAAAGTACCGAACGCGAATCATATGAGCATGATGAAAACTAGCTTGATGATAATTCCCATGTGTCCTTGGGAGCGCTTTTCTCATTATAAGAAATTGTCCAGGCTTGTCCTTTGCTACAAAAAGGATTGGGCCACCTTGCTGCACTTTATTTACTTTCATTGCTTGTTACTCGTTACAATTTATCTTATCACAAAACTATCTATTACCTACAATTTTAGTGCTTGCAGAGAAAACCTTACTGAAAACCGCTTATCATTTCCTTCTACTCCTCGTTGGGTTCGACACTCTTACTTATCGAAAGGACTACGATAGATCCCCTACACTTGTGGGTCACCAAGACTCTTTTCTGGCACCGTTGCCAGGGAGTGTAGCGGTTTTGGTGAGTGGAACTTGGTAAGGAAACATTTATATAGTGTGTTGAAATTTTTTGTTACTTGTTACTATGGAAACTAATCCTTTGAGGGGCTTGTTCGAGGCATCTTCGCCCCGACCAGTAGAGCGAAGAGTTGCTCCACAACCTACTGAACCTACTGAAAATGTTCACTTTGAAATTCCTTCGGGTATGATAGAGAAACTGCTAGCTAATCCATTTGCAGGAGATGGAACATTGCATCCCGATTTACACCTTATCTTTGTGGATGAAGTTTGTGGATTATTTAAGCTTGCAGGTATTCCCGATGATGTTGTCAAAAGGAAGGTCTTCCCTTTATCTTTGAAGGGAGATGCATTGACATGGTATAGGCTATGTGATGATACGGGATCTTGGAATTATAAACGATTGAAGTTGGAATTTCACCAGAAGTTCTACCCTATGCATCTTGTTCATCGTGATCGTAATTACATATATAATTTTTGGCCTCGCAAAGGAGAAATCATTGCTCAAGCTTGGGGGAGTCTTAAGTCAATGTTATATTCATGCCCCAATCATGAGCTCTCCAGAGAAATGATTATTCAAAAAAATTATGCTCAGCTTTCTCTCAATGATCGCACCATGCTCGATACTTCCTGTGTTGGCTCTTATATGCTGAAGACTATTGAATTCAAATGGGAGTTATTGGAAAGAATTAAATGCAACTCTGAAGATTGGGGTTCCGACGATGGTAAGGAGTCAGGTATGAAACCTAAGTTTGATTGTGTTAAATCTTTTATGGATACCGATGCCTTTCGTGGATTTAGCGCTAAATATGGACTTGACTCTGAGATAGTAGCTTCTTTCTGTGCATCTTTTGCTACTCACATTGATCTCCCTAAGGAGAAGTGGTTTAAATATAATCCTCCCGTTGAAGTAAAAGTAGTTGCACCTATTACAGTTGAAGAAAAGACTATCACTTATAATGATCCTATTGTTCCTACTACTTATGTTGAGAAACCACCTTTTCCTGTTAGAATGAAGGATCATGCTAAAACTTCGACTGTTGTTTGTAATAGTAATACTAGAACTTATACACCTCCTGAGAAAATCAAAGTTGAACCTAGTATTGCTATGGTTAAAGATTTCTTGGATGATGATATAGATGGGCATGCTATTTATTTGTGTGATGAAACTGCTAATATTGCAAAACCAGATGCTAAGATACATAGACCCGTTGTAGGCATGCCTGTTATTTCTGTTAAAATAGGAGACCATTGTTATCATGGCTTATGTGATATGGGTGCCAGTGCTAGTGCAATACCCTATGATTTATATAAAAAATTATGCATGACATTGCACCCGTTGAATTGGAAGGTATTAATGTTACTATCAAGCTTGCTAATAGAGATACTATTTCACCAGTTGGGATTGTTAGGGATGTTGAAGTCTTGTGTGGGAAGGTTAAATACCCTGCTGATTTTCTTGTTCTTAGTTCTCCACAAGATGACTTTTGTCCCATTATATTTGGTAGACCCTTCTTAAACACTGTTAAAACTAAGATTGATTGCGAAAAGGATGTTGTTACGATTGGCTTGGATGATATGACTCATGAGTTTAATTTTGCTAAATTTCATAGACAACCCCGTAATAAAGAATTACCTACTAAAGATGAAATAATTGGTCTTGCTTCTATTACCGTACCTCCTACTGATCCGTTAGAACAATATTTGCTAGACCATGAAAATGATATGTTTATAAATGAAAGAAGGTAAATAGATGAAGTATTCCTTCAGCAGGTTCCTATATTGAAACACAACTTACCTGTTGAAATCCTAGGGGATCCCCCTCCACCCAAGGGTGATCCCGTTTTTGAGCTTAAACCATTACCTGATAATCTTAAATATGCTTATCTTGATGAAAAGAAGATATATCATGTTATTATTAGTGCTAACCATTTAGGGCAGGAAGAAGAAAGATTATTGAAAACTCTGAAGAAGCACCGTGCTGCTATTGGATATACTCTCGAAGATCTTAAGGGCATTAGTCCATCTCTAAGCCAACACAAAATTAAAGTGGAAAAAGATGCCAAACCAGTCAAAGATCCTCAACGAAGATTAAGTCCTAAGATGAAAGAAGTGGTAAGAAATGAGATATTAAAGCTCCTCGAGGCAGGTATAATTTATCCCGTTGCTGATAGTGAATGGGTAAGCCCTGTCCATTGTGTCCCTAAAAAGGGAGGTATTATTGTTGTTCCTAATGATAAAGATGAATTGATTCCGCAAAGAATTATTACAGGTTATAGGGTGGTAATTGATTTCCGTAAATTAAATAAAGCTACTAAGAAAGATCATTACCCTTTACCTTTTATTGATCAAATGCTAGAACGACTTTCCAAACATACACATTTCTGCTTTCTAGATGGTTATTCTGGTTTCTCTCAAATACCTATGTCAGCGAAAGATCAATCAAAAAGTACTTTTACTTGCCCTTTCGGTGCTTTTGCTTATAGACATATGCCTTTTGGTTTATGTAATGCACCTGCTACCTTTCAAAGATGCATGATGGCTATATTCCCTAACTTCTGTGAAAAGATTTGTGAGGTATTCATGGATGATTTCTCCATTTATGGATCCTCTTTTGATGATTGCTTGAGCAACCTTGATCGAGTTTTGCAGAGATGCGAAGACACTAGTCCCCTCTTGAATTGGGAAAAGTGCCACTTTATGGTTAATGAAGGCATTGTCTTGGGGCACAAAATCTCCGAGAGAGGTATTGAAGTTGATAAAGCTAAAGTTGATGCTATTGAAAAGATGCCATGTCCCAAGGACATAAAAGGTATAAGAAGTTTCCTTGGTCATGCCGGTTTTTATAGGAGGTTCATTAAGGACTTTTCTAAAATCTCTAGGCCTCTGACTAATTTATTGCAAAAAGATATTCCTTTTGTCTTTGATGATGATTTTGTAGAAGCATTTGAAATACTTAAGAAAGCTTTGATCACTGCACCTATTGTTCAGCCACCTGATTGGAATTTACCTTTTGAAATTATGTGTGCTGCTAGTGATTATGCTGTAGGTGCTATTCTAGGGCAAAGAGTTGATAAGAAATTGAATGTTATCCAGTATGCTAGTAAGACTCTTGATGTGCCCAGAGAAATTATGCTACTACTGAAAAAGAATTCTTAGCAGTTGTGTTTGCATGTGATAAGTTTAGACCTTATATTGTTGATTCCAAAGTTACTATTCACACTAATCATGCTGCTATTAAATATCTTATGGAAAAGAAAGATGCTAAGCCTAGACTCATTAGATGGGTTCTCTTGCTGCAAGAATTTGATTTGCATGTTATTGATAGAAAGGGAGCTGAGAACCCCGTTGTAGACAACTTGTCTAGGTTAGAGAATGTTCTTGATGACCCACTGCATATTGATGATAGCTTTCCTGATGAACAATTAGCGGCCATTAATGCTTCTCGTACTGCTCCTTGGTATGATGATTATGCTAATTACATTGTTGCTAAATTTATACCACCTAGTTTCACATACCAGCAAAATAAAAAGTTCTTTTATGATTTAAGACATTACTTCTGGGATGACCCACACCTTTATAAAGAAGGAGTAGATGGTGTTATTAGACGTTGTGTACCTGAGCATGAACAGGAATAGATCCTACGCAAGTGTCACTCTGAATCATATGGAGGACACCACGCTGGAGACAGAACTGCACATAAGGTATTGCAATCTGGTTTTTATTGGCCTACTCTCTTCAAAGATGCTCGTAAGTTTGTCTTGTCTTGTGATGAATGTCAAATAATTGGTAACATTAGTAGACAGCAAGAAATGCCTATGAATTATTCTCTTGCTATTGAACTGTTTGATGTTCGGGGCTTTGATTATATGGGACCTTTTCCTGCCTCTAATGGATATACACATATTTTAGTTGCTCTTGGTTACGTTACTAAGTGGGTATAAGCTATTCCAACTAGTAGTGCTGATCATAACACTTCTATTAAAATGCTTAAAGAAGTTATTTTTCCAAGGTTTGGAGTCCCCAGATATCTTATGACTAATGGTGGTTCACATTTTATTCATGGTGCTTTCCGTAAGATGCTTGCTAAGTACGATGTTAATCATAGAATCGCATCTCCTTATCACCTGCAGTCTAGTGGTCAAGTAGAATTGAGCAATAGAGAGCTCAAATTAATTTTACAAAAGACTGTTAATAGATCTAGAAAGAATTGGTCCAAGAAACTTGATAATGCATTATGGGCCTATAGAACTGCATATAAAAATCCTATGGGTATGTCTCCGTATAAGATGGTTTATGGAAAAGCTTGTCATTTACCTCCAGAACTTGAACATAAGGCATATTGGGCTATCAAAGAGCTCAACTATGACTTCAAACTTGCCGGTGAAAAGAGGTTGTTTGATATTAGCTCACTTGATGAATGGAGAACCCAAGCCTATGAGAATGCCAAGCTATTCCAAGAAAAAGTCAAACACTGGCATGATAAAAGGATACAAAAGCGTGAGTTTAACGTAGGTGATTATGTGTTATTATTCAACTCTCGCTTAAGATTTTTTGCAGGAAAACTTCTCTCTAAATGGGAAGGTCCTTATGTTATCGAGGAGGTCTATTGTTCTGGTGCCATAAAAATCAACAACTTCGAAGGCACAAGTCCTAGGGTGGTGAACGGTCAAAGAATTAAATATTATATCTCAGGTAATCCTATCAATGTTGAAGCTAATATTATTGAAACTGTAACCCCGGAGGAATACATAAGGGACACTTTCCAGAACATTCCAGACTCCAAAAAGGAATAGGTATGTGCTACGGTAAGTAAACCGACTCCAAAACAATTCTAATGGCAATTTTTATCAGCTTTGGAATATTTAAGAATTTTAGGAAGAAAGAAGCAGTCTGGGAAGGACACGAGGCCTCCACGAGGGTGGAGGGCGCACCCACCCTTCCTGGGCACGCCCCCTGTCTTGTGGCCACCTCGTGTGCCTCCCGGACTCCGTTTTCTTGCACATTACGTATTTTGGTCGGTAAAAATTCATTATATAAACTCTCGAAGGTTTTGACCATCGTATCACCCAAATATCCTCTTCGTTTCAAGCTATTTTCTGTTACAGATCTAGAGCATCATGGCATCTCCAAGCGCTCCCAAGGACAAGTTCTTCGAGAGGGTTGTCAATCCCTATCTCGCGGAGGTGTTGCAACACCCTCAAACCATTGAGATGCATGAGGGGGTGCTGCACATCCGCGATGTGGAGGGACCAAGGCGTACCGGAAGCGTGGCGACAAAGCTCGAAGCCATGGAGTAGCAAGTCTTCAAGTGCCAAGGGATGGTGGAGCGTGGACTCAACACCAACCATATGATGATCACGGAGTTGACCAGCAACCACAAGATAGATGCCAAAGTCATTGGGGAAACCATCTTCAAGCTTCAAGAGAAAATCGAGCACCTCCAAGCCCAGATCTATGACCTGCAAAAACCAGAACTGTGAGTATGAATATAGATTCAAAAGGATGAGTTTGGCTGCAGATTTAAGAATCCCGAAGACTCGATCGTCCTTCTATGGTGGTGAGCCTATGCCTTGGAAGATGGACGACAAGCCTACATCATAAACGACTCGTACTTCACCACCTCCGAGGACATAATCACATTAGTATGGGCACTCCCCTTGGCAACTGCCAAAGCTTGGGGGAGGTGCCCCGGTATCGTATCACCATCACAGTCCTATCTTTACCGTTTTATTTAGTTTGATCCTTTAGTAGTATCTTGATCTAGTAGATTGAAGTTTTGATATCAAGTAGTTTTGAGTTTTGCTTTGTGATCTCTTTATGTAATCGAGTCCGTGAGCTATCTATAATAAAGATTAGTGTTGAGTTAAGGGCTTTTCTATCTTGCTATGATCTTGAGAAAAAGAATAAAAAGAATAAAAGAGTTGATATTGATCTTATGGATAGTGATGACTTCACACATAGAAAGTATGAGGCTTAAAAGTTGTTGAGAGTTGATAAGCATAGTTTTGGTCATCGTTGCAATTAATAGGAAGTAATAAGGAAAGAGAGGTTTCACATATAAATATACTATCTTGGGCATCTTTTATGATTATGAGCACTCATTAAGTATGACATGCTAAAAGAGTCGACATTGGACAAGGAAGACAACGTAATGGTTTATGTTTTCTCACATCTCAGTTAAAGTATATTGTCATTGACCTTCCAAACATGTTGAGCTTGCATTTCCCCCTCATGCTAGCCAAATTCCTAGCACCAAGTAGAGATACTACTTGTGGTTCGAAACATCCTTAAACCCAGTCTTGCCATGAGAGTCCACCATATCTACCTATGGATTGAGTAAGATCCTTCAAGTAAGTTGTCATCGGTGCAGGCAATAAAAATTGCTCTCTAAATATGCATGACTTATTAGTGCGGAGAAAATAAGCTTTATACGATCTTGTTATGGAAGCAATAAAAGCAACGGACTGCATAATAAAGGTCCATACACAAGTGGCAATATAAAGTGACGTTCTTTCGTACTAAGATTTTGTGTATCCAACCCTAAAAGCGCATGACAACCTCTGCTTCCCTCTACGAAGGGCCTATCTTTTACTTTATATTTTTACTTTATGCTTGAGTCAAGGTGATCTTCACCTTTCCCTTTTTCATTTTATCCTTTGGCAAGCTCCTCGTGTTTGAAAGATCATGATATATATATCCAATTGGATGTTTGTTAGCATGGAATATTATTGTTGACATCACCTAAAGGTGAATACATTGGGAGGCAACACAATAAGCCCCTATCTTTCTCAGTGTCCGGCTGAAACTCCATAACCACAGGTATTGCGCGAGTGTTAGCAATTGTAGAAGACTATATGATAGTTGAGTATGTGGACTTGCCGAAAAGCTCTATTCTTGACTCTTTGTGATGTTACGATAAATTTCAATTGCTTCAATGACTGAGATAACAGTTTGTTAGTTTTCAATGAAGTTTCTGAACCATACTTGACATTGTGAATTGATTGTTACTTGAGCATAAGAAGTCATATCACAAAATCTATTTGTGTTGTTGTTATAAGAATGATCATGATGCCCTCGTGTCCATATTTTATTTTTATCGACACCTCTATCTCTAAACATGTGGACATATTTTTCGATTTTCGGCTTCCGCTTGAGGACAAGCGAGGTCTAAGCTTGGGGGAGTTGATACATCCATTTTGCATCATGCTTGTATATCAATATTTATTGCATTATGGGCTGTTATTACACAATATATATCAATACTTATGGCTATTCTCTCTTATTTTATAAGGTTTACCATGAAGAGGGGGAATGCCGGCAGCTGGAATTCTGGTTCGAAAAGGAGCAAACATTGCAAAACTATTCTGCACTGCGCCAAAAGACCTGAAACTCCACGAAACTTATTTTTGGAATTAATAAGAATTATTGAGCGGAAGAAACACCTCAGGGGGCCCACACCCTGGCCAGGAGGGTGGGGGCACGCCCACCCCTACTGGGCGCGCCCCTGTCTCCTAGGCCCCCTGGTGGCCCTCCAGTGTCCATCTTCTGCTATATGAAGGCTTTTACCCTGGAAAAAATCGTGGGCAAGCTTACGGGACGAAACTCTGCCGCCACGAGGCAGAACCTTGGCGGAACCAATCTAGAGCTCTGGCAGAGCTGTTCTGCCGGGGATACTTCCCTCCGGGAGGGGGAAATCATCACCAATGATCCTCCCATCGGGAGAGGGTCAATCTCCGTCAACATGTTCACCAGCACCATCTCCTCTCAAACCCTAGTTCATCTCGTGTATCCAATCTTGTATCCAAAACCACAAATTGGTACCTGTGGGTTGCTAGTAGTGTTGATTACTCCTTGTAGTTGATTCTTATTGGTTTACTTGGTGGAATATCATATGTTCAGATCCTTAATGCATATTTTTACACCTCTGATTATGAACATGAATATGCTTTGTGAGTAGTTACGTTTGTTCCTGAGGACATGGGTGAAGTCTTGCTATTAGTAGTCATGTGAATTTGGTATTCGTTTGATATTTTGATGAGATGTATGTTGTCTTTCCTCTAGTGGTGTTATGTGAACGTCGACTACATGACACTTCACCATTATTTGGGCCTAGAGGAAGGCATTGGGAAGTAATAAGTAGATGATGGGTTGCTAGAGTTACAGAAGCTTAAACCCTAGTTTATGCGTTGCTTCGTAAGGGGCTGATTTGGATCCATATGTTTAATCTTGTGGTTAGGTTTACCTTAATTCTTTTGGTGTAGTTGCGGATGCTTGTAATAGGGGTTAATCATAAGTGGGATGCTTGTCCAAGTAAGGGCAATACCCAAGAACCGGTCCACCCACATATCAAATTATCAAAGTACCGAACGCGAATCATATGAGCGTGATGAAAACTAGCTTGACGATAATTTCCATGTGTCCTCGGGAGCGCTTTTCTCATTATAAGAAATTGTCTAGGCTTGTCCTTTGCTACAAAAAGGATTGGGACACCTTGCTGCACTTTATTTACTTTCATTGCTTGTTACTCGTTACAATTTATCTTATCACAAAACTATCTATTATCTACAATTTCAGTGCTTGAAGAGAAAACCTTACTGAAAACCGCTTATCATTTCCTTCTGCTCCTCGTTGGGTTCGAAACTCTTACTTATCAAAAGGACTACAATAGATCCCCTACACTTGTGGGTCATCAACCACTAAGCTAAAACCACAGGTCACTACTCTCTTCTCATTTCTGACACCTCTCCTTTTCTGCTCTATAGGATGGCGGATGCAAGGAACAAGTTTACACAACCGGATGAAGAGACTCCTTTTGGACGACACTTGAAGGAAGTTACTAGGTAACTGAACATCGGAATACCAAGCTTTACCGGGACCTACATCGCCACTTTACCAGAAGAGGAGCGTTGGATGATTGGAGTTCAAGTTCCAGGAATGACGTTCATGCCAGTCAATGAGCCCATAGAGTTTTCGTTTGATGCACCAACCTGGAGTCTAGGAAAGAGCATGTCAGACCACATCACTATGGGATGCATTGGAGAAGTTTACCACAAGGATCTCAAGGATACTATCTACCAGATTTGTGGGCGCCGAGATGAGCAATGGGAGATGATCAGCACCAGGAGGGATAGATCCATTGCAACTTTCATCTAGGAGTTAAACTAGTACATTCGTTGCCAGGAGAACCAGATGTGCGCAGGCATGATAGACCTGAAGAAGGCAATGAGCAGGATCACGAATCTGGAGGAAGAAATCAAGTATACACGTGATGGATATGAGGAGGAAATGATGATACTCTTGGAGAAGAATGATGATTTGACGAGGAAGCTAGGAGTATTCATGGAAGACCCCGCACCAGGAGGAGATGACGACGATTCCAAGGACATTCGTTCGGAGGAGTACATCATCATCGACAACACCGACTCGTACCTCAACGATAGTGATGATGACTATGTTGATGAAGCTAGAGCAGATATCATGGAGTCTTCCACCGATTAAAACTTCTAGTCGACCACCATATCAGTAGTAGTATTCCCCCATATATGTAGTATAGTCTGAGCACTTTTGTAACGATAGTTAGACCGGTTGTATGCCCTTGTTTGAATTGATTGAAGTGATATGATTGTGTTTGTCTCATGTGCATATGGGTAGTGTTTTCCCTTAGACCTCATTCTATTCTGTTTTCTCATCTTTTCTAAACCCATCAGATGCCTCCGAGACGTGACAATGGATTTGCTTTCCCGCCAGAGCTCACTCAGTTGATCTAGCGGCAGAATACCCTGATGCAACTACTGGTTCAGAATCAGAATCAGGGGAACAACAACAACAACAACCCACCACCACCACCTGTTGATCACTTAGCCCATTTTCTAAGGCTGAATCTGCCGGTGTTCTCTAGTAGCACCGAACTGATTGTTGCAGATGATTGGCTCCGCAGGATTGGAAGGGAGGTGACCACTGCAGGATGCACAGATGCAGAGAGAGTGCATTTTGCCGCGCATCAGCTTGATGGACCCGCAGCATCATGGTGGGAGAATTTTACAGCCACTTATCCCATTAACACTATTACATGGGACCAGTTTCAGCAGGCTTTCCACACTGCCCGTGTTTCAGCAGGAGCCATGGCCATGAAGAAGCACAAATTTCGCAATTTGCGCCAAGGAGGATGCACAGTGGGCCAATATGTGGATGATTTTAGTAAGTTAGCATGTTATGCCCCTGATGATGTAGCTACAGATGCCGCTAAGCAGGAGAAGTTTCTGGAAGGACTGAATGACGAGCTGAGCATGCAGTTGATGGTGGAAACTTTCAACAACTACCAAGAGTTGGTAGGTAGAGCTCTCATGATTGAAGGGAAGAAGCAGCAGATAGACAATCGCAAGAGGAAGTATGGACAAGGGATGTACAATTCAGGAGCTCAACAGAGGCCCCTTTTTACCCCGAACTCAGGAGGACACATTCACCATAACCATGGAGGCCATATTCCAATGGAGGAAGTTCGCATAACCATAGTGGCCCCAAGAATGGGAATGGGAATGGAGGAAGCAACGGCCAGAACCGTTCCAACCCAGAAACACCCGCCAAGAAGGATCTAAGTCACATTACTTGTTTCAAGTGTGGGAAGAATGGACATTATGCCACAGTGTGTTCAGAAGCAAAGAATGGAAATGGTAATGGAAGCTCTGGGAAGAAGCCCAACCCTTTCAGCAGGGGACAAGTGAACCACGTTAGCGTGGAGGAGGTTGAAGCGCAACCCGATGCAGTTATAGGTAAGTTTTTGGTTAAGTCATTTACTGCAATCCTTCTTTTTGATACTGGTGCATCGCATTCATACATATCAAGGGGATTTGTGGATAAGTATAACCTGCCAATCCAAGCCCTTGGGTCACCCATGTTAGTAACCTCGCCAGGAGCAGAGTATATGGCTAGCCTATGGTGTGATCGGTTACCATTAAGGATTGGTAACTATGTGTTCCCCTCAGACCTAATAGTATTGGAGTCACAAGGACTGGATGTAATATTAGGCATGGATTGGTTATCAAAGTATGGGGGGAACATTCATTGCACCAGTAAGTCAATTTTCCTCACTGCCCCAGAAGGAAGAAGGATTAAGTATGTATCCTGGCATGTGCCGAAGAGAACTCAAGTGAATTCCTTATCTAGAGTTGTACAAGAGGAAGTACCAGTGGTGAAGGATTTCCCTGATGTATTTCCAGAGGAGTTGCGAGGCATGCCACCGGATAGAGACATTGAGTTTTTGATTGAGCTTTTGCCAGGCACAGGGCCAATATCTAAGAGACCGTATCGGATGCCCGCAAAGGATTTGGAGGAAATTAAGAAGCAGATTAAGGATTTACTGGATAAAGGCTATATTCGCCCAAGTTCGTCACCTTGGGGATAACCAGTGCTTCTAGTGGAGAAGAAGGATGGATCGTTGAGGATGGTTGTTGATTATCGTGGTTGAATGAAGTGACGATCAAGAACAAGTACCCACTGCCGATGATCAATGATTTATTCGACCAGTTGCAAGGAGCTAAAGTATTTTCCAAGATCGATCTGTGATCAGGATACCACCAGCTGAAGATTCGAGAACATGGTATACCTAAGACAACTTTTACCACAAGGTACGGGCTATATGAGTATACTGTTATGTCATTTGGTATGACTAACGCGCCTGCCTATTTCATGAACATGATGAACAAGGTGTTTATGGAGTTTTTGGATAAGTTCGTCGTGGTATTCATTGATGATATTTTGGTCTACTCAAAGAATGAAGAGGAGCATAAGGAGCATTTGCGATGGTACTTGAGAAGCTCAGGGAACATCAATTATATGCCAAGTTCAGCAAGTGTGAGTTTTGGTTGAAGGAAGTTGGATTCCTCAGACATGTTATATCCGGAGAAGGAATAGCAGTAGACCCCACCAAGGTTGTCACTGTGACTAAATGGGAATCACCCACGTCAGTTGGAGAGATCCGGAGTTTTCTTGGACTCGCAGGATACTACAGAAGGTTCATTGAGAATTTCTCTAAGATTGCAAAGCCCATAACAGAGTTATTGAAGAAGGACACCAGGTTCAAATGGACTAAGGATTATGAGGCCAGTTTTCAGAAGTTGAAGAAACATTTGGTTACAGCCCCAGTGTTGATTCTTCCAGATCAACGCAAGGATTATCAAGTGTATAGCGACGCTTCTCGTCGAGGACTTGGAGCAGTGCTTATGCAGGAGGGAAGAGTTGTTTCTTATGCCTCACGATAGCTTAAACCCCATGAGTTGAATTATGCTACACACGATTTGGAGTTAGCAACCGTAGTGCATGCATTGAAGACATGGAGACATTTTGTAATCGGAAACCATTGTGAGGTGTATACGGATCAAAAGAGTTTGAAGTATATCTTCACACAGAAGGAGTTGAACCTCAGGCAGAGGAGATGGTTGGAGCTCATCAAAGATTATGATATGAAGCTACACTATCATCCCGGAAAGGCTAATGTAGTAGCCGATGCGTTGAGTCGCAAGAGTGATGTCAACACACTTATGACCGGAGGATTACCCAAGGAGTTAGCAGAGGATCTTCATGAGCTATGTTTGGAAATAGTTCCAAGAGGCTATGTAGCAGCATTGGAAATTCAGTATACCTTGATGGATAAGACCAGGGAAGCTCAGAAGACTGACAAGGAGATTGCCGAGATAAAGGAAAGGATGAGCAAAGGAAAGGCTAAAGGATTTAGTGAGGATGAGCACGACACTTTATGGTTTGAGGATCGCATATATGTGCCTAATGACCCCGAGATCAGGAAGTTGATTTTGCAGGAGGCCCATGATATGTCGTATTCAATTCACCTAGGAAATACCAAGATGTATCTGGATTTGAAGGACTGTTTCTGGTGGACCGGAATGAAGAAGGATATTGCGGAGTATGTAGCAGTATGTGATGTATGTCAGAGAGTAAAGGCAAAGCATCAGAAGCCAGCAGGATTACTATAGCCATTGCCGATAGCCGAATGGAAGTGGGATATGCTAGGCATTGATTTTATCACGGGTTTGCCCAGGACTCGTGCAGGCTATGACTCGATATGGGTTGTAGTCGACCGGTTGACGAAGGTAGCTCATTTCATCCCAGTGAAGACCACTTACACCAGTGCTAAGTTGGCAAAGATATACATGACCAGGATCGTATGTCTGCATGGAGTTCCGAGGACCATTGTATCAGATAGAGGAACCCAGTTTACCTTAGAGTTCTAGAATCAGTTGCATGAGACTTTGAGTACCAGGCTAGAGTTCAGTACAACCTTTCATCTATAGACAGATGGACAGACCGAGAGAGTAAATCAGATTCTGGAGGACATGTTGAGAGCATGTGTGCTAGATTATGGATCTAGTTGGGACGACAATCTGCCGTATGCAGAATTCTCTTACAACAATAGTTATCAAGCCAGTTTGAAGATGGCCCCATTCGAAGCTTTGTACGGATGGAGGTGCAGGACACTATTTTTATGGGATGAAGTTGGAGACCATCAGTTGTTTGGACCAGATTTGATTAATGAATCTGAAGAGAAGGTTAAGTTGATTCATGAAAGACTCAAGGTAGCCCAGTCCTGGTAAAAGAGTTATGCGGATTCTAAACGCAAAGACACAATTTACGAAGTCGGAGAGAGTGTATCTTCATGTGTCCCCACTTCAAGGAGTTAAGCGTTTTGGAGTTAAGGGAACACTACTAGGGAAAACGCTATACACAGAGGTATAGCAGTAGCGTTGGTCAAAACTCGGCGCTAGCGCTACTTAGTAGTAGCGCTTGTTGCAAAACCACGCTACAACCATTATTTCAGCAGTAGCGCGTCTTCACAGAAAAGCGCTACTACTAAAATTCCCTCACTAGTGCCGGTAGGCTAGGAATAGTAGCAGCGCTTCTCCCAGAAGCACACTACTGCTAAAAACATTGTAGCAGCGCGTTTCTGCTGTAGAGCGCTACTGCTATGTAAAAGAAAATAAATAGAAAAATAAGTAGAAAAGTAAATGAAAATGAAAGAAATAGAAAAAGGAGAAATGAAAAAAATAAAATATAAAGAAAACAAAAGAAAAAGAAAAAGAAAACAGAAAGAGTTAGCTACAGCGCGTTTCTCTCGAACACGCTATAGCTATCTTAGCTATAGCGCGTTTCTGCAAAATGCGCTACTGCTAGTTTGACTCAAATCCCGGCGGCCCTGGCTCAAAATTTCGCTAAGTCCTTCCCCCCCCCCTCTCTACTCCCCCCTGTCCCCCAACTGCTCCATCGCCGCCGTTTCCCTGCCGCCTTCGACCACACCGCCACCGCCCGAGGCCGCCGACCACACCGCCACCGCCCGCCGCCTTCGACCACACTGCCGCCGCCCGAGGCCGCCCCCTCGACCTCACAGCCGCCGCCCGAGGCCGTCCTCGACCTCAATGGCGCCTCCCTCGAGCTCGCCGCCGCCGCCCTCGACCTCACTGCCGCTGCCCGAGCCAGAGCCTACCCTTGCCGCCGACCGTAAGGCTATGCCTCTCCTGTCCCTACCCTCCTATTTCTCTCTGCTAGGGCAATTATATATATGTGTTGATACTGTGTTGATGTTCATATGAACCCTAGGTGTTCATATGAACCCTAGATTTTTTTAGGGCAGTAGGCATTTTATAGCATTTAGGAAAAATGATTAGCAATTTTTTTAGGAAATTAGCTAGGGCAATTTTTATGAAAATTCCTAAACAGTAATTCCATTTAGCTTTAAACTAATAGAGGGTATATAAATAATAGTAGCATTTAGATTTAAATTAACAGAGGGTATAAACAAAAAACACTTAGCTATAAAAAAATATTTTGACTACGGACCTAAATTTGTTCCAAATTTCATTCAAATGAAATTTGAATTATTTGGACTATGGACCTGAATATTTTTGAAGAAATTGGGTGTAGGTACTAAGGTCTTGCTGTGGAAATTCTGGTGAGGTCAAAAGGGTTAGAGAAAATGTAGTTCCTAGACTTTTAGCTTTAGACAAAAAACAAAAGTATTTAGCTATAAATAAAAAACAGTAGCTATGGCATTTAGCTATAAACAAAAAACAGAATTGTTTTTCTTTTCAAAAACTTGGTCAAACAGAACAGTAGCTATATGTCATTGATGTTCATTTGCATATTCCATTATTGTTGATTATATCTTTTCATTGAAGTGGCCATGTTATATGCAAATTCCTCAATAGTGTTTGCTCATGTTATATCTTTTCATAGAAGTTGTTCGATTGTGCCCAAGTGGCTTTGTTGTTTCCAGGGAATGATGCTGAGTGGCCTATGTTTTGCCGGAATGTTGATTCATTTCTGTTCCGGCAAATTTCAGGTTCTTGATTTGTCCACTTTTTAGCAAAGGTCATGCCGAAATTTTCCGTGAATTTCGGCATGACTTGTGCTACACACTAGGACATATCGAGTGCCCGGGATTTGCCGCACCAGGAAGGAGTCAACATTCCTGCAAAACAATAGTCCTTTTTTATGTCATTATTCATTTTATTAGGTCTAGAATTAATTGACTAGATTTAATCATAGGAAACATGGCTAGCAACGATGAAGGATAGGGTTCTGGTGATTGTGACGACGTCTACCGGGCGGCAGACGAATATTTTAGCCTTACCGATGATCAACCGATGTTGTTGCTGGGCCCACCGGTGGCATCGGGGACTGAGACCGACACGCAGACCGGTGCTCAGACTAAGACCGGCGCTGAGATTCAGACTGGCATCGAGATCGGCGCTGAGACCAGTGCTGCCTCGGGGAGCGGAGCCGGTGTAGAACCGAAAGCAAAGAGGCAACGGGTTCCTAACAAATTCAGGACTACTAGACTGGTGGTCATGGAGGTGGACGACGGCAATTTTGAGCCAAAGGCGCCCGAGGAAGCGCGCGCGTGCTACGGCAATCAAATAGGCTGCATCGTACGGACAACCGCCACCATCAATGATGAGAAACTACAGAAGATATAAAATATGAGGAGCTCCCTCCTAAAGAAGTTTCACCAGATATTCTTGTTCCCGAGCCGGAATGAGAAGGATTATGAAGATCCAGATGAGGACCCGGCAATGAAGAAGATAAACAAACACGCCATGACCAAGTTTAGCGACGCGTTGGCCGCCTGGAAAAATCGAGTGAAAGCAAAGATCAATGACGGGGAACCCTACTCCGAGATTGTAAAGGATAATCCGACAATCACGGAAGAGCAGTTTCAAATATTCAAGGAGGCTTGCGAGGCCGAAGCTGCCAAAAAAAGTCTAAGTACATGAAGGGCCTTCAAAAGAGGAACATTGGGAGCCACCACCTCGAAAACCGTGGTTACGGCGGAAAGAGGTCCAAATGGGCCAAGGAGGACGCGGAAGCCGCGAGTCTGGGCATCCCAGACCCGTTGGCGGATTTCACCGTCCCGCAGGAGCGTGATGTCCTGAGGGGCCGGCATCGTTGGGACCCAGTGAAGAAGGTTTACGAGACAACACCGGTCATTATGGAGTTCATGAGACTGCTGGTAATTTTAGTTTCTGATCAATTCAACTGCACACATTAGTCATATTTGTAAATGATCCTTGTGCCTTTTGCAGAGAGAGCAGCACCGGATTGCGGCCGAAAGCGACTCGCCGTCTGAGGCTTTGGCGAGGCCCAAGTGGGACACTCCATTCAACCGGGCGTTGAACATATTGAAACGACAACCGGTGGATACTCGACCGTCGTATGGACGCGTGCACGGTGTCGGAGACGGCGCCACGTGGAAGAAGTACTACCGTGAGACCACGGAGGAGAGAAAGGAAAGACGGAGGTTAACTGAAGAAAACATCGACAAGAAGGTTGAGATTGCGGTTGAGAAGAAATCATCTCAGACAGTCGCAACAGCGGTAGCTGCCGCAAAACAGGTGGTTGCAGATTTGTCTACTTCCTTGGTGACAGGCGTTATCACTTGGACAAGGAAAAATCCAGAAAAAAATGCAGAGGACTTTCCCCTTGTTGACTTCTTGGGAGCACCTGCTCCCGCACCGGCTCCCGCACCGACTCCCGCACCGGACGTGATCGGCGGTGCTTCGTCTTTGGCTGAGCTCGACGCCCTCACGGTATCTGTCACACCGGCCCCCTTCAATATAAATGTATAATCTCCCGTTTTCGTTGCCTTTCGGATGTCTCACATCGCAGACTTTTCTTTGCAGGCCAACGAAACCCCGTGCACCATATTGTACACCATCGGCGACCAGAAGGTGGACATGGGGAAGGCAACGATAATGAAGCTGAAGGAACCATTGTTCCACAGCCGGGCGATCCCCCCGAACGTCTTCAAGGTTTCCATGGCCGGTGTCGAACCGGGCCACGAGAATTTGCCTCCTCCAACACTACTGGTGGATGACGAGGAGACACCGCGGCGGCTTGGTGATTGTTGCAATGGGTGGGTCCTATTGTGGCCAAAGAGTCTACTTCGTCTGGAGGCGGCCGGGAGCACACCCACGAGCATGCAGCCTCAACAAGGTATGAACATCAACACCCCACCTACCCAATTAGCGTCGGGTGTCGGGTTGGGTGATAGCGGACGGGGTAAGGAGGAGGCTCCATTAGTCGCTGATGACATCGCCATGGATGAGGATGAGGATGACAATGGCGCTAAACAGTATGTCTATACTGGCGCCTCCTCAGGGTTTGAGCGTCATGAGTCGGTGCCTGAATTACCGTCTCAACGTATTATTGACGACCTTCCGGTAGTAAAGAAGTCTAGTAAGAGAGCGAGGAAAGGCAAAAAAGCTGATTCTATGATCCAGCCGCCTCAGCAGCCTCGGCTTCAGGACCGTATAGATATCCCCGATGCGGATAAATGGCATATCCCCGGTCAACCAATCCTACCTGCAACAGCGCTACGGGCCAGATTCGGTGATCTAAGGAGACTTCATGATGATGTGCTGCGGGTAGAGAAAGGCCTCATCGCCTCAAAACATCCAGGATATCCACTCTACGTGGTTAACGTTCCACGGCAAATGTCGTACGTCGACAGCTTCCCTGTGGATATGTTCTTCCTCCAATTCGATTACATATTCGACATGTTTCACGTGTCCGCCTTTATGCCTTGCACATGAACTACATCATTGGGGTTGAGCAGATACGTCATATCTGTGTCGCTGACCCGTACTACATGCACGAGAGCTTCTTGGGAGTCTGTGCAGAGCAGCGTGAATACGCAAGCGATTACATCGTCAGTTTCATGCTCGCCAATAAAGACAAGGAGGCGATTCTCGTGCCTTATCATCCCGTGTAAGTCATCCGCGCTGCTATCCTTCCTTCGATTTCAATAATTCATTTGCACGGTGGAGGCTAATTAATTTGAGGTGTACTTATTTTGCGCAGCGGCGGGCGCGCCGTCCTGATCATCCTCTACCCCCGATTCTCCCATGCTCTTTACTTGGACTCGTCGAAGAACATTCAGAAAAAGGATTACACCCACATCAAAGATGTTCTCGACAGTGCTATGTTTTACTACCAAGCAAGGGGTGGAGAGGTTAGGGACAAGAAGAGAAGGGGCGGCAGGGCCGCCTTCAGCCATAAGACTGACTTCTGCTGCATCCAGCAACCGAACGATTATCTTAATGATGGATTCTATGTCCTACACCACATGCTGGAGTACAGACGGGATCACCAGAACCTTCACATGTCACCTAGATCTGGCGATGCCCATATTCTGCAATGGGCAAAGGACATAGGAGATATCGAGGATCATCAACTTCGAGCTGAGTTCTATAACATCCAGCGCGAACTTGCCCAAATCATCATGAAAGAGGTCGTCGGAAAAACAGGGATGTTCTACGGAGAAGGACAAATATCGCGGGAAGACGTCCGAACATGGATAGCCTCTCAGCGTCTCGACATGAAGCCTTTCACTAAGCTCGGGGACTATCTCCCTGACCTCGATGGATGGCACGGCATGCTGGAGTGATTGTCGATATATGACAATGTGTCTGTTTTTACCATACTTTCTGTATGACAAAACTTTGAGTTATGCGCAGTGAAACTTTATTTGTGATGTACTTAAACCGTCCTCCTCCTCGACTAGCAAAGATCACTCTAGTTAGGGCATTTTGGGTACGATGAACTTTGTTATTTATGCTTATGATATGTTGTTTCTATTTTTGTCAAGTTTGTCTCTTTATGTTGCTCAACTATATATGTTGCATATCATCGACTCATGTGACGATGCAGGTGCATAGATCATCGATGGCGAAGAAGTGCTACGCCAGGAGTATATATACGATGAGTGGCCGGAGTGTCAGGCCCAGGTGTTGCTGGTTTCCAGTTTCCGAGCAACATGCAGTAGTTAGTTTAGGTTCACGCTAATGCGAGAGAGGGATACGAACTCATGTACTCAAAGTGATAGCTCTTCTCGCGTATACCATTGTTTAGATGGATGACGATGTATTTGCAAGTAATCAAGGACTTGTATCGCTATTTTCGAGATGATGACGAGAGACCACTTTGTGTTGGATGATGATTATGATGAGACTATTTGTATGTATATGCTATGATTACATTCGTGGTCTCGCAGGCATTTGTATGTGTATCATGATGACATTTCTATGTGCTAAAGATTCTTCTATAAAGCCTGTTCAAATACAAAACAAATATGCCAAAAAACAAAAAACCTGTTAAATTAGCAGTAGCGAGTGTATAGAAGTTAGCAGCAGCGCCACGATAGCAGTAGCGCGTTGTTGCAAAGGACGCTAGAGCTACTAGCAGTAGTGTGCTCCTAGTAACCGCGCTGCTGCTACACTTGTGTAGCAGTAGCGCCGGTGACCACGCGCTACTGCTATATGTTAGTTGTAGCGCCTTGTTAGTAGCGCCCGTCCCCGCGCTACTGATACACCTAAAACCCGCGCTGCTGCTAGCCTTTTCCCTAGTAGTGGAAAGTTAGCCCCACGTTTTGTGGGACCATACAAAGTTTTGGATCGTATGGGAGAAGTTGCTTACAAGCTGGAATTGCCAGATGGATTGTCAGGAGTTCATGATGTGTTCCATGTTTCCCCGTTGAAGAAGTGCCACGCAGAGATGGCCGATATTCCTCTGAGAGATACAGTGCCATTGGAAGCGATTTAGTTGGATAGCGATTTGACCTACGAGGAGAAACCAGTGAAGATTCTCGAGTTTGCCAGCTGAGTCACATGCAGCAAGGTTATCAAGTTCTGCAAAGTTCAATGGAGCCACCATACCAGCTGAGTCACATGCCATAATAGCTTCATGGCTCTCTTTCCTGATACGATGGAGGAGCATGTTTTAACAGAGAAGACTGATCACATTGATTTGATCATTCGTGCCATGGAGACGGCTCCTGGTGTGGTAAACAAGGGAGAGAGGCCATTCCGTTTTGAGGAGATGTGGATAAAGCACGATGCTTTATGCGCGAGAGAAAATTATGTACAAGCAGCAGTCCAAAGTGGGCTGGCTCAAAGAAGGAGATCGGAACACCCCATATTTTCAGAATCGAGTGTCCCACCAGAAAAGAAAAAATACAGTTCGGGCCTTGAAGCGAGAGGATGGTACTATTGGGAAATGTTGCATGGAAAATAAAAAAACTTCTATGCACACGCAATGATCTATCCAAGGAGATACATAGCAACGAGGGGGAGAGTGTGTCTACGTACCCTCGTAGACCGTAAGCGGAAGCGTTTGACAACGCGGTTGATGTAGTCGAACTTCTTCTAGCTCCGACCGATCAAGTACCGAACGTACGACACCTCTAAGTTCTGCACACGTTCAGCTTGGTGACGTCCCTCGCCTTCTTGATCCAGCAAGACATCGAGGAAGTAGATGAGTTCCATCAGCACGACGGCGTGGTGACGATGATGGTGAAGTGATCCTCGCAGGGCTTCGCCTAAGCAGTACGAAAATATGGCCGGGGGTGTAAACAGTGGAGGGGGTGCCGCACACGGCTAGGCAATTATCTAGGTGTGCTAGGCGCCCCCTCCCATATATATATATATATATGTGTGTGTGTGTGTGTGTGTGTGTGTGTGTGTGTGTGTGTAGGGCTGGGCTATTTTATTACCGGTAACAGAATATTATACTGTTACCCTCGGTCCCTATAAGGGCGCGACGCGCAGACGACCGGAGAAACTCCCCGACCCGTCCCCAATCGAACCCGCCTCCTACCGCCGGAGGCACCCGTCGTGGGCGAGCGAGCGATGGCGGCAGCCGGAGCGAGGGAGCCCACGGCACCGTTACGGGTAGCTCCTCCGACACACGCGCTGCAGCCGGCTGGCCGTCCGCATGCCTCACCGCCGACAGGCTCGCTGGCCCCTCCCCGCGCGCCTTCCCTCCGACAGGCGCCGGCCCCTCCCCGCGCACCTCCCCATCGACGGGTGCCGGATCCTCCCCACGCGCCTCCCATGCGACGAGCTCGCCGGCCCGTCCCGACCTCCGGCGGCTGCCGCGGCCCGTCCCCGCCTCCGGCGGCTGTCGCGTGCAATCCCGGCCTCTCTCCGCCGCCGCGCACCGCCATCCCCGCCCCACGCCGCCACCCCGAGCCCCTCCGTCGTGCACCGCCACTCTGAGCCCCGCCGCTCTGCGCCTATCACCCTCCACCTTGCGCAGCATCCTACCGACCGGACCAGCCGCCGGCCAAATCCAGCTGCGCTCCCGAGATTTGTCTTCTTCCTCGCCAAGACACGCGACAGCCACCCCAGTTCGGGCGTAGTAAGTACCTCAGTACGAGTTAAAAACGGTGGTCCGTTCGGAATAAAAGAAATGGCCGAAATTCAAATTATAAAAATTCAAGCAAAAAAAAGAAACCCCATGAAAATCCTGCTTAGTACGTACGTCAGTACAAGTCATAAAATGAGAGAAGTTCAGAACATTGTTGTCAAAAAAATGTTGAGTTCAAGAAAGAAGAAGTGTACAGACTGTAGCTTAGCATTTGATAATTGTTTGCAACATGTACAACCACTGGATGATTATGTAATTGTTTTCATGCGTTACCATATGTCCAACAGTTCAGTATGTATTTTATAATCAGTTCAAAGGGCATATCAAATTCGGTATGGATTGTTGCATCAATGGTTACTATCACAAAACACAAAAACATTTCTTGGAGAAGAAAATTCAGCCAATTCAAGTATATAAACCATGCAAGTTCGATGATAATGACACGTCGAAACACATTTTAAACTAAATCTAAAAGTTACATTTCTACAAGTTCAAGTGATCAACCCCCTGAATATTTCGGATTGTGAAAAATAGCTCAGTACAAACACGCAGATATGTCAGTACGAGTACTTTGTTTATCAGACGGGAAAAGAACAGGATGTGTCTTGCCGTATTGAAAACTTTTTAAATAAATACAAAGTAAAGTATAGTATGCGGAAACACGCTTAGTACAAAATCATATAGACATCCGTTCAAGTACTTTTTTTGAAACCATTCAAAACTAGTGTGAAAAATATCTCAGTACAAACACACAAATATATCAATACGAGTACTCTATTTTTTTGGAGGAAACACACCATGATGGGTGTCACTGTAATCTAAATTACTTTTCAACGGATGCAAATATGAGAAAACATTCAGCATGACTAAGTTTCGCATTTTTTGATAGCTATCCAACGGTATATTATTTGCCCCATTTCGACAAACTTTTAAAAAAATCGCATTCAAAATCAAATTTAACCGTATTCGAATTTGTTTTTAAACCATAAGGAATTAGAAAAACATTTCAATACAAAAAAGTTGCGCATTTTCCGTAGCTTTCCAACGCCATATTATTTGTGTCAATCCGACAAACCGTTTGCAAAAAATCACGAAAATACGTTTCGCCCAGAATTTCACCGTTTGTCAAATTACTTTTAAATCATATTGAATTAGAAAAAACAATACATATATGGAAGATGCAGATTTTCACCAGCTTTCCAACGCCATCTTAATTGCGCAATTCCGACAAACCATTTGAAAATTGAGTTCAAAATACGATTCACGTTTTCGGTTTTGAAAAAAACGGTTTTTTCAAAACTGCTCTTAAACCATAATGATTTTGCAAAAGCGTTCAATATACTTGAAATATGGTTGTCAAGAGCTTTCCAACGATATATTACACGCCCCGTTCCGAAAAAAAAATTACCAAAAGTTTTTGAACTAAAGAAGACGATCTGTTAAATACAACTGAAAGCATCACTTCAACTTCTTCGAAAACATTAGTACAACCACATGAAACCGTCAG
>NC_041391.1:566224183-566233684 GCF_002162155.2 Triticum dicoccoides
TAAGACCGTACTCTGCACACCCAATCCTTATTGTGCTAACACCACCCACCGCCCACCCGAACCGAGTCAAGCCACCCGCAAAACAACCCCTCTCCTCACACGATCTCTTCGTGCCCGACCACCTCCCTCCTACCTTCTTCCTCCTCCGCCGCCTCCTCCGACCTTCCTTCCACCTCCACTATCGACGCTGCCCCAGCGCCCGACCAATTCTTCTCCCCCGCACCCCCCCCCCAGCTGTTGCGTGGCCCTGCTCCCCATGGATCTACGCCCTCCCGCATGTGTGTCCAGATGGGAGGGCCGACGAGGTCCAGCATGCTGGAGACGGGAAGGTGCGGATCCCCCGGCTTCCTCTGCCAACCTTGGTGGTCGGATCTGTCGATCCCCACCTCCACTGTCATTGAACTCGCCGGCCCAAGATCCCCTGCTCCCTCTACTTCCTCTCCTCGTCAGTTGACCCAAGGAAGCGCCGGACGGCCACCTTTCCAACGGCAACCATCAGATCCCGATTCGTTTATGGTCATGGACTCCGGTGACTATAGGATCTGGTCTGACTGTGTCCCCTGGACACTGGATTTGTAGCTTCACCATACCTGTGTTTCGCCGCCGCCGTCCACCGGTGCTTTGCAGCAGCAGTCGCCCCCTAGAGATCGACAACACCACATGCAGTTCACAGGTAAGAACTTTAAGTTTGTGTACGACATGAAGTTTTGTGCCCTGTGCCGGCGCATCGATGCGGTTCACTTCTTGTGTGCAGGTGGCAACTTTGTTGTCCCGATGGACATGGGGGAGGATGAGAGCGCTCCACCTCCAAAATCTGATAGCGCCAAGCCGCCCTCTCCATGGCGTGCCAGAGAGGAGGATGAGGGTGCTCCACCACGCATGTGTTTGGTCCACACGCTGGACACGGGGGAGGGCATGCGGCATCGGCACACTGGATGGAGTGGAGGTGCTACACAACTGTGGATGATGAGGAGGACGGTGGCTGTGGTGGCATGCTCCTCCTTATCCCCCCAATGGCCTGTAACGAGCTCCCTCCTCCAACTATTGCAGTTCCTTTGATTTTTTGTTGAAGCTCACTAAATTTTGTTTTGTAGTGCACTGTCAAAATGAAAAAAATTGTACGTACAAGTTTCCAGGCGCGGCGTCGGGCAGTTTGGTAGGGAGCGGCGTGCAGTTTGCTTGCATGGACGGGAGCTTCTTGATCCTGCTCTGATCCATCTTCTTCCCCCCTAGTGCACCGCAGTTCATCATTTTCATCTCGGGGTGTGCCATTTGCGAAGATCGTGCCCGTGCAGCTCGTCATCGGTGTTTTGCGGTTCTGTGCGTGGGGCGGTGCTGTTCTTTTTTGGGACGCAAAATTGCAAAAATTATAGTGTGGTTGGGCGCCCTGTCGAGGTGCAGTTTGTCCACGGGTCCTTGTTTTCGTGTTTCAAGGAAAAATTATGATGATTGGGTTGTCGTTCTGTTAAAACACACCGAAACTTTGTTGGCGTAGCTTCAAAAAAGAGGGCATCAAAAGTATAACGAACTCCCTGTGTCTCGTTGGCGTAGCTTCAAAAAAATGCAAAGAATATTTTTGTCCAGTGATGATGCAGTTTGTTGTGTATGTTGGAGTAGTTCGCTTCTTTCACAAGTTAACTCTTTTTTGTTTTTGTTTAAGTTTGGTGCAGTGCAGTTCGATTGGTATGTTAGAGAGGTTCAATCTCATGAAAAAGGGGTTATTGCAGCCGATTGGTGCAGCCCACTACACCCATGTTTTTCATTTGTAGGGAAAATAATTTGTTGTGCACTCAATAACGAAGGACAAAGAGAGCATCACTTTTCCTTTAAAAGAAGTTTATTTTGTTGTTTGAGAAAACGCATTGAGGAAATGAGAGTAAAGAGATGTGGATGAATTCTTGTGGGTAATATGTAGCGTCCAAACAAAACAATGCAGTCCACTTGCCTCGTCCCCGCAGTGCATATTTCATTTTTAAACCAAAAATAGATATATGCAGTGCACTACGGGAAAATCAAAACTCTGTAGAGAAAAATAAAAAGAAAAATGCAGTGCACTCCGGTCTTTAAAAAAGTCCGCTCCGAAGGACTTTGTAGTACACTTTTGAAAAAATTTACGTCAGACAAAAGAAATCATGAAGTGCACTTGCTCGTCCGACGTAGTGGTTTTTGACTGAATCAGTGCACTCCACCTTGCAGTGCTTTCTTTCATAAAAAATGACGACAGAAACTCACAAAAGCTCACCTAAGAAAATTTACGCCCGACAAGAAAATCATGAAGTTCGCTCGACTCTTTGATGTAGTGCGTTTTTCCGTCTAAAAGCAGTGCGGTTTTCTTCCTCGTCTTCAAAAATTTATGTCCCACAAAAAGGAAACCATGCAGTTCTCTTACCCGTCTGATGCAGTGCGGTTTTTCGTCCGATGCAGTGTGGTTTTCAGTCGGATGAAGTACCCACGTCGATTTGGGTGTCGCGAAAAACAGAGTGTCCGTATTTTGGTAAATTCGAAATTCCTATTAAACCGTAAAGAATTAAGGAGAGTGTTCTACATGAAAAAGTTGCGCCTCTTCGATACCTTTCCAACAGCGTATCGTTTGAATCATTTCGACCAGCAGTTTGCAAAAATTTAACGAAAAACGGCCGCTACCACTCATCGTCCGCCGCACGATTTTCAAAATTAACTTAAAACCGTAAGGAATATCAAAAACATTGCAACATATGAAAGTTGCGCCTCGCCCATAGCTTTTCAACGATATATTACACGCCTCGTTTCGAAAAACGGTTAAAAAACTGGAGCGAAAACAGTACCGAAAATTTGAATTTTTTTGAAAAACAGAATTCCGCGATTTAGTAAATTTGAAACTGCTCTTAAACCGTAACGAATTAGAGAAAGATTTATATATGGAAAATATGCGCCTCGATGATATCTATCCAACGGCGTATCATTTGCTTCATTCCGACGAGCGGTTTAGAAGAAATCTCGAAAAAATGCTCGCTGTCACTCGTTATCTGCCGCACCATTTTCAGAACTGCTCTTAAACCATGTGGAATCTCGAAAAGTGTTCAACATGTCGAAGTTGCGCCTAATCCATAGCTTTTCAACGGTATATTACATGCCTCATTCCGATAAATGGTTAAAAAATTAGAGCGAAAACAGTACCAAAAAAATAACGCGTGCAGTTTTTTCCGACGAGAAGTTCACTAGTCTATATTGCAGTGCTCGTCGTCAAGAAGATGCAGTGCACTTGCGTTCAGCGTGCAGTGCGAAAGTGGTGTGCAGAATAGTTATTCTGCTAATATTAGCATAATAGACCGTCTGTATATATATATATATATATATATATATATATATATATATATATATATATATATATATATATATATATATAGGACAAATTTTATCTACCACCAGTGGTAGTTATCACCACTTGAGTTTTATATGTTGTATGTACTATCTATCAAATCGGAGAGTATGTACGCGTAGTATGTAGTATATAAGAATGTTTAGGTAGTATATATACTATTTTTTTGACAGTATGTATCGTATTTTGAGTATGCTCTTTTTTACGTACAAATATATACGTATTTCATAAATATAATAAAAATCATGGGCTAACTTGCAATTTTTTCATGTAACCCACTTTGGAATATCTTATATATAGTATATGAACATACTTAAAATGATAAAGTAGAATATATACTACCATAAGGCCGAGTCCTACTTGGGCTCCTCCCAAGTGGCGCCCTCCCCTACCATATTAGTCGGAGGGGGAAGGAAAGAGGGGGAGGGGGTAGGAAGGGGGAATCCTATTCCCTTTCTTTCCTTTCCTCCTTCCCCTTTTCCTTCTCCACCTTGGCCGGCCCATATGGTGGGCGCACTAGCCACTAGTGCCTGGTGCATTTCCCCTCTTGGCCCATAAGGCCCATATCTTTTGCCGGGGGTGCCCGGAACCCCTTCCGGTGACCCGATATGTACCTGGTACCCTCCGGAACACTTCCGGTGTCCGAATACCATCATCCTATGTATCAATCTTTACCTCTCGGCCATTTAGAGACTCCTCCTCATGTCCATGATCTTATCCGGGACTCCGAACAACATACGGTCACCAAATCATATAACTCATATAATACTATATCGTCATTGAATGTTAAGCGTGCGGACCCTACGGCTTCGAGAATGATGTAGACATGACCAAGACACTTCTCCGGTTAATAACCAATAGCAGAACCAGGATGCTCATATTGGATCCTACATATTCTACGAAGATCTTTATCGGTTGAACTATTATGACAACATACATAATTCCCTTTGTCCATCGGTATGTTACTTACCCGAGATTCGATCATCGGTATCTTCATACCTAATTCAATCTCGTTACCAGCAAGTCTCTTTACTCATCCCAGAATACATCACCTCATGACTAACTCCTTAGTTGTTTGCTTGCAAGCCTACGATGTGTATTACCGAGAGGGCCCAGAGATACCTCTCTAATACTCGGAGTGACAAATCCTAATCAACAAACACCTTCGTAGATACCTGTAGAGCATCTTTATAATCACCCAGTTACGTTGTGACATTTGATAGCACACAAGGCATTCCTCCGGTATCCGTGAGTTGCATAATCTCATAGTAGAAGGAATATGTATTTGACATGAAGAAAGCAATAGCTATAAAACTAAAGGATCATTATGCAAAGCTAATGGGTAGGTCTTGTGCCTCACATCATTCTCCTAATGATGTGATCCCATTATTAAATGACAAATCATGTCCATGGTAGGAAACCTTAACCACCTTTGGTCAACGAGCTAGTCAAGTAGAGGATCACTAGGGACATGGTGTTTGTTTATGTATTCAACATGTATTTAGGTTTTCAATCAATACAATTCTAGCATAAATAATAAACCTTTATCATGACTAAGGAAATATAAAATAACAACTTTATTATTGCCTCTAGGGAATATTTTCTTTAGGTACGAGATGTACGGTTGATGATGAAATGAGGGAGAAGGTTGCCTCTTAATATCATAATTTATTTACTTCAGAAGGGTCTGCTCATGTTGACTGCCTGCTAAAAACTTTGAAAGTGTGATCTCTAATATGAATTAAAAACTTAGGTCTGCAATCTCACAATTGGAAATAGCGACTGCTCTTTTCCAAATGGGGCCGACGAAAGCGCCCAGGCCTGACGGCTTCCCAACACTTTTTTTATCAAAGTCACTGGCCGATGGTACATGGCGATGTGTGTACTACATTCGGGATTTTCTTGCAGGGGTCGCTGCACCAAATTCTTCCAATTACACTGTCATAGTCATGATTCCAAAGGTTAGCTCGCCGGAGTTATTATCACAATTCCGACCTATCAGCCTAAGTAATGTTCTGTACAAGATCGCTATTAAAGTCCTCACCAATAGACTCAAGGTGATCTTGCCACTGCTAATATCCGAGGAAGAGAGTGCATTTGTCCCCGGACGGTTAATCATGGATAATGTTCTCGTTGCCTATGAGTGTGTGCACGCGATCAGGAAAAGAAAGCGGAAGAACCCTTTATGTGCAGTCAAGCTGGACATGATGAAGGCGTATGACAGGGTGGAATGGGTTTTCTTGAGTAGTTGTTGAGAAAGCTTGGTTTTGCGGAGGGCTAGATTGCGATGGTCATGAGGTGTATCACTCCTGCTTGTTTTTCTGTCAAACTAAATGGGGGGCTCTCTCGCAGCTTTGTGCCATCTAGGGGCCTTCGACAAGGAGACCTACTCTTCCCATACCTCTTCCTGTTTTGTGTGGAAGGTTTTTCAGCATTGATAAAGCATGCCCAAAGTGAGAACTCAATTATGGGGTGTCGTTTGGGAGCATTGTCCCCCATGTCACACACCTACTTTTTGCCGATGACAGTATTGTGTTTTTGGAGGGCTCCAAGGAAACAATGCAAACTTTGAAGAATATTCTGGCCGTCTATGAAGCGGCCTCTGGCCAGAAGGTAAACCTCCAAAAATCATCCATATTCTTTGGGAAAGGATGCAGAGTCAAGGATAAGGTGATGCTCAAGCAAACTATTGGTATCAACACTGAGGCATTGAGTGAACGGTACCTTGGTTTACCAACACTTGTTGGTAGATCGAAAGAGGGCACATTCAAGTATGTACGGGAAAGATTGACAAGCAAAGTCTCTGGTTGGAAGGGACAAGGGTTATCTAAGGCAGCAAGAGAGATTCTTATTAAGTCAGGGCTTCAGTCTACTCCTACTTACACCATGAGTTGTTTTCAACTCACAAATAAGATGTGCCGGTATCTGAATTCGATCTCCTTGAAATTCTGGTGGGGTGCATCAAATGGTGAAAGGAAAGTACATTGGATATCTTGGGATAAGATGTGCTCTTCGAAGAGAGAGGGTGACATGGGTTTTAGGGACCCGGAGGTATTCAACCAAGCTTTGCTTGCTCAGAAAGCTTGGAGGATTTTACAAAACCCTTCTACCCTTTGTGCTAGAGTGCTCAAGGCACCGTACTTCAAGGAGGGATCAATTATGACGACCACGTGCCTGAGTGGAGCCTCATTCATGTTACAGAGCATCTTGCATGAACGGGACTGCTACCTCTTGAGCTTGTCTTGGTTTTTCCCTTGAAGAGGAAAGGGTGATGCAGCAAAGTAGCATAAGTATTTCCCTCGGTTTTCAGAACTAAGGTATCAATCCAGTAGGAGACAACGTGCAAGCCACCGAATACCAACACAAACAAACACCAACTTGCAACCAACGCGACAAAGGGGTTGTCAATCCCTTCACGGTTATTCGCAAAGTGAGATGTGATACAGATGGATAAATGGTAAAGTAATATTTTCGGTATTTTTGGTTTATGGAATGGAAAGTAAAAGATTGCAAAGAAAGTAAATAGGAAACTAGAATTGTAGATCGAAAACTTGTATGATAGAAAATAGACCCGGGGGCCATAGGTTTCACTAGAGGTTTCTCTCAAGATAGAAATTATGCGACACACGATTTGGAGTTAGCAGCCGTAGTGCATGCGTTGAAGACATGGAGACATTTTCTCATCGGAAACTATTGCGAGGTGTACACGGATCATAAGAGTTTGAAGTATATCTTCACACAAAAGGAGTTGAATCTCAGGCAAAGGAGATGGTTGGAGCTCATCAAGGATTATGATATGAGGTTACACTATCATCCCGGAAAGGCTAACATAGTAGCCGATGCATTGAGTCGCAAGAGTCATGTCAATACACTCATGACCGGAGAATTACCCAAGGAGTTAGCAAAGGATCTTCATGAGCTATGTCTGGAAATAGTTCCGAGAGGCTATGTAGCAGCATTGGAAATATACTTTGATGGATAAGATCAGAGAAGCCCAAAAGATGGATAAAGAGATTGCCGAGATAAAGGAAAGGATGAGGAAAGGAAAGGCCAAAGGATTTTGTGAGGATGAGCACGATACCTTATGGTTTGAGGACCGCGTATATGTGCCTAATGACCCCGAGATCAGGAAGTTGATTCTGCAGGAGGCCCATGATTTGCCATATTCGATTCACCTAGGAAATACCAAGATGTATCTGGATTTTAAGGACAGTTTTTGGTGGACTGGAATGAAGAAGGATATTGCTGAGTATGTAGCAATATCTGATGTATGTCAGAGAGTAAAGGCAGAGCATCAGAAGCCAGCAGGATTGCTACAGCCATTGTCGATACCCAAATGGAAGTGGGACAAGATAGGCATGGATTTTATCACGGGATTGCCCAGGACTCGTTCAGGCTATGACTCGATATGGGTTGTAGTCGATCGGTTGACGAAAGTAGCTCACTTCATCCCAGTGAAGACCACTTACACCAGTGCTAAGTTGGCAAAGATATACATGACCAGGATCGTATGTCTGCATGGAGTTCCGAGGACCATTGTATCAGATAGAGGAACCCAGTTTACCTCAAAGTTCTGGAATCAGTTGCATGAGACTTTGGGTACCAGGCTAGAATTCAGTATAGCCTTTCATCCATAGACAGATGGATAGACCGAGAGAGTCAATCAGATTTTGGAGGACATGTTGAGAGCTTGTGCGCTAGATTATGGATCTAGTTGGGACGACAATTTTCCATATGCATAATTCTCTTACAACAACAGCTATCAAGCCAGTTTGAAGATGGCCCCTTTCGAAGCTTTGTATGGAAGGAGGTGCAGGACACCGTTACTATGGGATGAAGTTGCAGACCGTTAGTTGTTTGGACCAGATTTGATTAAGGAGTCTGAAGAGAAGGTTAAGTTGATTCGCAATAGGCTCAAGGTAGCCCAGTCCAGGCAGAAGAGCTATGAGGATTCTAAATGCAAGGAGACAGTTTACAAAGTCAAGACTGAGTATATATTCGTGTGTCCCCACTTCGAGGATTTAAGTGCTTTGGAGTTAAGGGAAAATAGCACCACGTTTTGTGGGACCATACAAAGTTTTGGAGCGTATGGGAGAAGTTGCTTACAAGTTGGAATTGCCAGAAGGATTGTCAGGAGTTCACGATGTGTTTCACGTTTCCCAGTTAAAGAAGTGCCACGCAGAGATGGCTGATATTCCTCTGAGAGATACAGTGCCACTAGAAGCGATTCAGTTGGATAGCGATTTGACCTACGAGGAGAAACCAGTGAAGATTCTCGAGTTTGGCAGCTGAGTCACACGCATCAAGGTTATCAAATTCGGCAAAGTTCAGTGGAGCCACCATACCAAGGATGACGCCACCTGGGAGCGAGAGGAAGACCTACGGAAGGACCATCCACACCTATTTTCTAGCCAACCCGAATCTCGAGGGCGAGATTCATCTTAAGGGGGGTAGGTTTGTAACATCCCAAATTTCCAATTTGGAATGCTATATGTTAGATCATCATTGCATATCATATTTTATTGCATTTTGGTTGATCCTAGAAATTCTACGCAACTCAAGGACCCGCGGAGAGAGTTGGGGATTTCGTTATTTTCATATTTGAGTTTTCTCAAATTTTGAAAAGAGGATCGTTTGGTTTTAATTATTTTTCTCTTTGAATATTTCCAATATGAAAAATAAAGAGAGGGGATAAAATGACTTCCCCAAAATAAAGAAAAATTGAAGGGAAAATATTAAAATCAAATAAGTATTTTATTCGGAGTTTTATCGCTATTTTATTTGAATTAGGAAAAAAAATGCGTTATTCAAAATTGCATTAGAGGCCCAAATAAATGTTCACCTTGTCTGCTATATTTTTAGAGGATGGGGAAAATTAATATCATGATTTTTGGAGTCCGTTTAGTATTTCTTTTAATCGTTTTTATGTGCATCAGAACATTTTTTTTAAAAAGGGGGAACCGACCTACCGGGTCGTGTCCGCCTGGGACACCGACCCGGCGGGCCCTTTAAGAGGCCGAGGCCCATGACCCCGCAGCCACCCACCAGCACCACCACCGCCCAAACCCTAGCCCACTGCTGCCTCGGTTTGTGCGCGCCGCAGCCACCAGCCGCCGCCGCCGCCGTTCCCCGCCGCCGCCGCG
>NC_041391.1:566234180-566281013 GCF_002162155.2 Triticum dicoccoides
CGCCGCCTCGACCCTGCCGGAGCCCGCCGCCGCCGCCGGACCTCGCCTGAGGTACTCGACGCCGCCGCCGCCGTTCGTTGTTTTTTTTTTGAGAAAAACCGTTCGGTTTTTTTCAAAAACTTAGATTCATTTTTTTAGAATAGATCAGTTTGGTTTTTTTTCCCGGTTTAGTTAAACAGCAGACGTTCTTCCGTACGTTCATTTTAACGAATGGTGTTCATTTGTTAGCCGCGGATAGCGAACATTCATTCGTGTTTGTCAGTTTTTTCAGGGTTTTTCCGCGATTATTTTCGATCGCGATTTTTGCCCTGATCTTCGTTTTAGTTTATCTTTTCGCTCGTTTATCGGAATCAGGGGATTCAAGCGCCTAGATCTTCGTCTCGAAGCCCTCTATCTGTTTAACCAACTTGAACAAGATTTTGGTCCTGTAAAATTTGTCTTTAGTCCAGATTAGTAAACGGATCTTGTTTCTTTCGTAGTTTGAGTTTTGTTGCTTTGTTTGATTTGATTCTTTTTGCAAACCGGATTTCTTAAGTTGAACTTTCTAGTTAGATCTCTTATTTGAGTTTTACCCGTGCTTCTAGTTGAGTGCTTATTGTTTGTATTGTTTGTTTATGATAGAGTACCCGGAATGCGAAGCGTGCTACCACGAGTTTCTAGGTTTTGCGGATCATCAGCAAGGCAAGTAACACTTTGATCATATATCTTTACTACCTAGTTTTATTGCATTCGATCAACCCTCAAACATTGCATGGTTAGGATACGATTAACATGTGGGTTTTGGGAAGTAGATGATGAGGTAGAACGTATTGTCCTTTTATTATCAAACCTTTGGGAGTTACTTCTACGTTGTGATTATATTGCTATGCTATGCACGTAGACGTGGTTTGGGTGAATGTATCCACGCCAATTGTGAGTATTGCTAATTAATGGTTAACTTAAGGTGGCTACTTAAATACACATCTGGGTGGATTGCTTGAGGCACCCTGGAGTACCCAGTGGTTGTCAGGGCACGCGGAGAATCCAGTGTTGTCCTAGGATATCTTGGAGTACCCACGTGGTCATCCTACGGTCCGCCACCCAGGCTCAAAGGGGTCATAAGATTATTCATGCTAGAAACTTCCTTGTGCAGCCACAAGCTATTATGGTCTCTAGCATAGTTGAGTATGTTGCATGACCTCTTTTAGTGGTGGGCTAACAGATGTAGGGGAAAGTAGGTGTAACTATCCACCCAGAGTAAAGAGTTATTGTTTCATAAAGACTGTGTCACGAATCTCCGACCATGGATGTATTTGAGTCTTGTGGGAAAAGTGTGCAAACCTCTGCAGAGTGTACAAACTAATCATGGTTAGCCGTGTCCCCGGTTATGGATGTTTTGAGTATCTGGTTCTTGGATTATCATGTTGATCTCATCACTATAAACTAATTTGATTGGGTTAATGATGATGTTTAATTGGGATTGAGTTGGAGGAACCTTCTCAATGTTTAACAACCACCATGATAGTTAAATTAAATTTATTCCTTTGTTGTAGGGAAAAATTGGCTTTATGCAAAACTGTAACCATAGAGCTTTCCACCAGCCATATATGCATGTAGTGATAGCATTTATTCTGTTCATTACTCTATGTGTTACATTGCCAGCATATTCCATGTGCTGACCCGTTTCGGGCTGCAACATTTCATGTTGCAGACTTTTCAGACGACGAGTAAGGTGACATAGGTCGTTGTCTTTCACTCAGCTGTGCCGTTAGAGTTGATGGACTCACTTTATCTTCCAAGCCTTCCGCTGTTATCGATTGTAGATGGCCTTAAGCCATATTATTGTAATAATTTCTCTTTTGAGACATTCGATGTAATAAGTGTGTGATTGAAACTCTGTTATAAATCCTCAAGTACTGTGCGTGTCAAGATTACCGATCCAGGGATGACACTGGTACACAGAGACTGGACTGTTTGAGGTCTGGTCGCTACAAGTCATAAAGAACTCACATACTTATTGCAAAAATCTATTAGTCATCGAAACAAAGTACTACAGGCATACTCCTAGGGGGGTAGATTAGTAGGAAAAGACCATCGCTCGTCCCCGAAAAATAAATTTAACACAAACTTTAACACAAGTATTTCTCAAATTCACAACTACTCACTAGCATGACTCTAATATCACCATCTTCATATCTCAAAACAATCATAAGGAATCAAACTTCTTATAGTATTCAATGCACTTTATATGAAAGTTTTTATTATATCCCTCTTGGATGCCTATCATATTAGGACCAATTTTATAACCAAAGCAAATCACCATGTTGTTCTAAGGACTCTCAAAATAATATAAGAGAAGTATGAGAGTTCATCAATTTCTATAAAATAAAACCACCGTCGTGCTCTAAAAAGATATAAGTGAAGAACTAGAGCAAATTTTGCCTTGCTCAAAAGATATGAGTGAAGCACATAGAGCATTCTAATAAATCATGATTCATGCATGTCTCTCTCAAAAGGTGCATGCGGCAAGGATGATTGTGGCAAACTAAAAAGCAAAGACTCAGATCATACAAGATGCTCCAAGCAAAACACACATCATGTGGTGAATAAAAGTATAGCCTCAAGTAAAGTTACCGATAGACGAAGACGAAAGAGGGGATGCCTTCCCGGGTCATCCCCAAGCTTAGGCTTTTTGACATCCTTGAATATTACCTTGGGGTTCCTTGGGCATCCCCAAGCTTAGGCTCTTTCCACTCCTTATTCCATAGTCCATCAAATCCTTACCCAAAACTTGAAAACTTCAAAACACAAAACTCCAACAGAAAATCTCGTAAGCTCCATTAGTATAAGAAAATAAATAACCACTTTTGGTACTATTGTGAACTCATTCTTTATTTATATTGGTGTAATATCTACTGTATTCCAACTTTTCCATGGTTCAAACCCCCCGATACTAGCCATAGATGCATTAAAATAAGCAAACAACACGCGAAGAACAGAGTCTGTCAAAAATAGAACAGTCTGTAGCAATATGAATATTTCGAATACTTCTATAACTCTAAAAATCCTTAGAAAATAGGAAATCTAGATAATTTGTCTATTAATCTTCTGCAAAAAGAATCAACTAAAAAGCACTCTCCAGCTAAAAATTTGAATTGTTTTCGTGAGAGCAAAAGTTGTTGTTTTTCAGCAATATCAAATCAACTATCACCGTAGGTAATCCCATGGGTCTTACTTGGCACAAACACTAATTAAAATACAAAACCATATCTAACCAGAGGTTAAATGATTTATTTATAGCTAAAAAGGACCTAAAAAGCAAAAACAAAAATAAAATTGGGTTGCCTCCCAACAAGCGGTATTGTTGAACGCCCTTAGCTAGGCATAAAACACGAATAGATCTAAGTATTATCATCTTTGGCATGTGATCCATAAGTGGCTCTCATAATAGATTCGTAAGGTAATCTAATTTTCTTTCTTGAAAAGTGTTCCATGCCTTTCCTTAATGGAAATTGAAATCTAATGTTTCCTTGTTTCATATCAATAATTGCACCAATTGTTCTAACGAAAGGTCTACAAGAATAATAGGACATGTAGGATTGCAATCTATATCAAGAACAATGAAATTTATGAGCACATAATTCGTATTTGCAACAATAAGAACATCATTAATTCTTCCCATAGGTTTCTTAATAGTGGAATCCGCAAGATGCAAATTTAAGGAACAATCATCAAATTCACGGAAACCTAACACATCACATAATGTTTTTGGAATCGTGGAAACACTAGCACCCAGATCACACAAAGCGTAGCATTCTTATCTTTAATCTTAATCTTAATAGTATGTTCCCACTCATCATAAAGTTTTCTAGGGATAGAAACTTCCAAATTAAGCTTTTCTTCATAAGATTGCATCATAGCATCAATGATATGTTTAGTAAAAGCTTTGTTTTGATTATAAGCATGAGGAGAATTCAACATGGATTGCAACAAGGAAATACAATCTATTAAAGAGCAATTATCATAAATAAATTCCTTGAAATCCAAAAGAGTGGATTCATTGCTATCTAAAGTTTTGACCTCTCCAATCCCACTTTTATCAATTTTTGCATCAAGATCTAAAAACTCCGAATCATTGGGATGCCTTCTAACTAAAGTTGACTCATCTCCAGTCCCATCTTTATCAAGATTTACATTGGAAAGCAAAGATTCAATAGGATTCACATCAATCACTTTAAGATCTTCATCATTATTTTCACGGAAACTAGAAGAACACGCTTTTATAAACCAATCTTTCTTAGCACGCATCTTAGCGGTTTTTTCTTTGCACTCATCAATGGAAATTCTCATGTCTTTGAGAGACTCATTGATATCATGCTTAGGTGTAATATATCTAAGTACCAAAGAATCAACATTAAGAGAAATTCGATCCACGTTCCTTGCCAAATCATCAATCTTAAGCAATTTTTCAATAAAAGCATTGAAATTCTTTTGCAAACTAATAAATTCTTTAACACTATTATCAAATTCAGACGGCATGTTATTATAACTTCCATAAGAATTGTTGTAGGAATCACCATACTATTAGAGGAATTACTAGGGAACGGCCCAGGATTAAAATTACCTCTATACGCGTTATTACCAAAATTGTTCCTACCAACAAAATTTACATCCATAGATTCATTAATGTTTTCAATCAAAGTAGACAAAGGGATATCATTAGGATCAATAGGAGCACTCTTACTAGTAAACAATTTCATAAGCTCATCCATCTTTCCACTCAAAACATTTATTTCTTCAATCGCATGCACTTTTTTATTAGTGGAAGATTTTTCGGTATGCCATTGAGAATAATTAACCATAATATTATCTAGGAGTTTAGTAGCTTATCCTAAAGACATTTCCATAAAAGTACCTCCCGCGGCCGAATCTAAAAGATTTCTAGAAGCAAATTTCAATCCGGCATAATTTTTTTGTATAATCATCCACAAATTCAAACCATGAGTAGGGCAATTTCTAATCATCAATTTCATCCTCTCCCAAGATTGTGCAACATGTTCATGATCAAGTTTCTTAAAATTCATAATATCGTTCATAAGGGAGATGATCTTAGCGGGAGGAAAATACTTGGAGATAAAAGCATCTTTACACTTGTTCCATGAATCAATACTATTTTTAGACAAAGATGAAAACCAAGTTATAGGGTGATCCCTAAGCGAGAACGAAAATAGCTTCAACTTAACAATATAATTATCCACATCTTTTTTCTTTCGCATACCATACGAATCAATGAAATTATTAAGATGGGATGCAACATCTACATTGGGAAGGCCGGAAAATTGATCTTTCATAACAAGATTCAGTAAAGCAGTATTAATTTCACAAGATTCTGCATTAGCATCGGGAGCAATCAGAGTACTAATAAAACCATTATTGTTGGTGTTGGAAAAGTCACACAATTTTGTATTACCTTAAGCCATCGTGACAAAGCAAGCAATCCAACACACGAGCACACAGAAAGCAAACAAAGAAGGCGAATGGAAGAGGGGTGAAGAAAAGACAAATCTTTTCGAAAGTCATTTTAGAAGTAGGGGATAGGAAACGAGAGGCGAATGGCGAATAATGTAGCGAGGGGTGAGAGTTTATGATGGGTACTTGGTATGTATTGGCTTGGCATCGATCTCCCGGGCAACGGCGCTAGAAATCCTTCTTACTACCTCTTGAGCTTGCGTTGGTTTTACCTTGAAGAGGAAAGAGTGATGCAACAAAGTAGCGTAAGTATTTCCCTCAGTTTTGAGAACCAAGGTATCAATCTAGTAGGAAACAACGCGCAAGCCACCAAATACCTGCACAAACAAACACCAACTTGCAACCAACGGGACAAAGGGGTTGTCAATCCCTTGATTGTTATTTGCAAAGTGAGATCTAATAGAGATGGATAAACTGTAAAGTGATATTTTTGGTTTATTGGCCGAAAAGTAAAAGATTGCAAAGAAACTAAATAGCAAACTAGAATTGTAGATTGGAAACTTGTATGATGGAAAATAGACCCGGGGGCCATAGGTTTCACTAGAGGCTTCTCTCAAGATAGAAATTATTACGGTGGGTGAACAAATTACTGCCGAGCAACTGATAGAGAAGCGCAAAGTTATGATGATATCTAAGGCAATGATCATGAATATAGGCATCATGTCCGTGCCAAGTAGACCGAAACGATTCTGCATCTACTACTATTACTCCACACATCGACTGTTATCTAGCATGCATCTAGAGTATTAAGTTCATAAATAATGGAGTAACGCTTTAAGCAAGATGACATGATGTAGAGGAACTAACTCAAGCAATTGATATCCCACAAGTATAGGGGATCACAACAGTTTTCGAGGGTAGAGTATTCAACCCAAATTTATTGATTCGACACAAGGGGATCCAAAGAATATTCTCAAGTATTAGCAGTTGAGTTGTCAATTCAACCACACCTGGATAACTTAATATCTGCAGCAAAGTATTTAGTAGCAAAGTAGTATGGAAGTAACGGTAACGATAGCAAAAGTAACAGTAGCAGTTTTGTAGTAATTGTAACAGTGGCAACGGTAAAGTAACTAAGAAAAGATCAATATGTGAAAAGCTCGTAGGCATTGGATCAGTGATGGATAATTATGTCGGATGCGATTCCTCATGCAATAGTTATAACATAGGGTGACATAGAACTAGCTCTAGTTCATCAATGTAATGTAGGCATGTATTCCGAATATAGTCATACGTGCTTATGGAAATGAACTTGCATGACATCTTTTGTCCTACCCTCCCGTGGCAGCGGGGTCCTATTGGAAACTAAGGGGTATTAAGGCCTCCTTTTAATAGAGTACCAGACCAAAGCATTAACACTTAGTGAATACATGAACTCCTCAAACTAGGGTCATCATCGGGAGTGGTCCCGATTATTGGGAGTGGTCCCGATTATTGTCACTTCGGGTTTACCGGATCATAACACATAGTAGGTGACTATTGACTTGCAAGATAGGATCAAGAACTCACATATATTCATGAAAACATAATATGTTCAGATATGAAATCATGGCACTCGGGCCCTAGTGACAAGCATTAAGCATAACAAAGTCATAGCAACATCAATCTTAGAACATAATGGATACTAGGGATAAAACCCTAACAAAACTAACTCGATTACATGGTAAATCTCATCCAACCCATCACCATCCAGCAAGTCTACGATGGAATTACTCACGCACGGTGTTGAGGATCATGAAATTGGTGATGGATGATGGTTGATGATGACGACGGCGACGGATTCCCCTTTCCGGAGCCCCGAACGAACTCCAGATCAGCCCTCCTGAGAGAGATTAGGGCTTGGCGGAGGCTCCGTATCCTAAAACGTGATGAATCCTTCTCTTTGATTTTTTTCTCCCCGAACGTGAATATATAGAGTTGGAGTTGAGGTCGGTGGAGCATCAGGGGGCCCACGAGGCAGGGGGCGCGCCCAGGGGGGTAGGGCGCGCCCCCCACCCTCGTGGACAGGGTGTGGGCCCCCTGGTCTTCATTCTTTTCCAATATTTTTTATTAATTCCCAAAATATTCTCTATGAAGTTTCAGGTCATTCCGAAACTTTTATTTCTGCACAAAAATAACACCATGGGAATTCTGCTAAAAACAGCGTTAGTTTGGGTTAGTTCCATTCAAATCATGCAAGTTAGAGTCCAAAACAAGGGCAAAAATGTTTGGAAAAGTAGATACGATGAAGATGTATCAACTCCCTCAATCTTAAACCTTTGCTTGTCTTCAAGAAATTCAGTTGACAAACTGAAAGTGATAAAGAAAAACTTTTACAAACTCTGTTTGCTCTTGTTGTTGCAAATATGTAAAGCCAACATTCAAGTTTTCAGCAAAGATTATGAACTAACCATATTCACAATAACACTTAGGTCTCATGTTTACTCATATCAATGGCATAACCAACTAGCGAGCAATAATAATAAATCTCGGATGACAACACTTTCTCAAAACAATCATAATATGATATAACAAGATGGTATCTCACTAGCCCTTTCTGAGACCGCAAAACATAAATGCAGAGCACCCCTGAAGATCAAGGACTGACTAGACATTGTAATTCATGGTAAAAGAGATCCAGTCATAGTCATACTCAATACAAATTAATAGTAATGCATGCAAATGACAGTGGTGCTCTCCAACTAGTGCTTTTTAATAAGAGGATGATGACACAACATAAAAGTAAATAGATAGGCCCTTCGCAGAGGGAAGCAGGGATTTGTAGAGGTGCCAGAGCTTGAGTTTTGAAACAGAGATAAATAATATTTTGGGTGGCATACTTTCATTGTCAACATAACAACCAAGAGATCTCGATATCTTCCATGCTACACACATTATAGGCGGTTCCCAAACAGAATGGTAAAGTTTATACTCCCCCACCACCAACAAGCATCAATCCATGGCTTGCCCGAAACAACGGGTGCCTCCAACTAACAACAATCTTGGGGGAGTTTGTTTGCAATTATTTTGGTTTGAGCATGTGCCTAGGCATCCCGGTTACCGGCCATTTTCTCGTGAGTGAGGAGCGGAGTCCACTCCTCGTGAGAATAACCCACCTAGCATGGAAGATATAGACAACCCTAGTTGATACATGAGCTGTTCGAGCATACAAAACATAATTTCATTTGAAGGTTTAGAGTTTGGCACATACAAATTTACTTGGAACGGCAGGTAGATACCGCATATAGGAAGGTACGGTGGACTCATATGGAATAACTTTGGGGTTTATGGATGTGGATGCAAAGCAGTATTCCCGCTTAGTACAAGTGAAAGCTAGAAAAAGACTGGGAAGTGACCAACTAGAGAGCGACAAAAGTCATGAACATGCATTAAAATTAATAGACATTGAGTGCAAGCATGAGTAGGATATAATCCACCATGAACATAAATATCGTGGAGGCTATGTTGATTTTGTTTCAACTACATGCGTGAACATGTGCCAAGTCCAGCCACTCAAATCGTTCAAAGGAGGAGACCACCCTATATACCACATCACAACTATTTTAATAGCATGTTGGCAAGCAAGGTAAACCATTATAAACTCCTAGCTAATTAAGCATGGCATAAGCAGATATAATCTCTAATTGCCATTGCAAACATGTTTATTCATAATAGGCTGAATCAGGAATGATAAACTAATCATATTTACAAAAACAAGATAGGTCGAGTTCATACTAGCTTTTCTCATCTCAATTAGTCCATCATATATCGTCATTATTGCCTTTAACTCGCACGACCGAACGGTGTGGATAATAATAATAGTGCACGTGCATTGGACTAAGCTGGAATTTGCAAGCATTCAATTCAAGGGAGAAGACAAGGTAATATGGGATCTTGGTTAAATCAACAATAATGCATATGGGAGGCACTCAACATTTTCATCATGGTTTTGTCCTCTCGACCCCCAAAGAAAAGAAAAGAAATAAAACTATTTACACGAGAAAGCTCCCAACAAGCAAAAGAAGAATGAGAAATCTTTTTGACTTTTCTTTTAATTACTACTACAAGCATGGAAAGTAAACTAGCTAAAAGCTATAACTAATTTTTTTTGGTTTTTCTTAAGGTTTTTCAAACACACAAGAAGAAGACTTAGAAAAGAAAATAAACTAGCATGGATAGTACACGGAAAAAGTATGAGCACCGACAACTAAAATGAGTGTGTGAACATGAATGTAATGTCGGTGAGAAATACGTACTCCCCAAAGCTTAGGCTTTTGACCTAAGTTGGTCTATGCCCATGGATCAAAGTTGCTCTCTCCGATGTACCGAGGAGGGTCCTCAGGCTGCCACCGGTTTGCAATCTCCTCCGGATCCCACTGATAAATAGACTGTCGATAAGGGTCAAGTGGTGGCTCAGGCTCAGGCTGTGGGACTTGTGTCAGTCTCCAGTATGTATACCCGACAAAAACCATGGAGTGACATCTCCTTAACCTCATCATGTAAGTGAAACTCCACTGAAGGTGGTAATTTCCTAGAATGGAAATAAAAATGTTGCACGAAAATATTAGTGAGTAGGAGATAATGTTCGCGTTGGTCGCGGAGGAAGACGGTGAGGCCCGCATTCTCAGCCAAGTAATAAAAATCTTCATAAATTCTAGCGCCTCTCAAGAATTCTTTACAAGGCCATTCGCACGGTCGAACCTCCGCAGTGCGAGGCAGATTGTATTTGGGCTTCTTATCCTCTTCACTTTTCTTATCCTTTGAGCTTCCGCTCGAAGATCCCCTCAATAATCTCTTCATCGTTTTCTAAAAAATTCTGAAATTTTTAGTAACTCAAAATAAACGTGAACCAAACTCAACAAAGTTGATAGCAACCACTCCCATAAGTGCCTAGAACCTACATCATGCATTAGAACTACCTTGGACCATATAAATTTGTCATGCAAGCTCAAGAACAGGGTCACGTTAGCAGCAAAAAAATGCAATAAATAAAGCACTAGAACAAAAACTAATTGGACCATTGGAGGAGTCACGTACCAAAGAACAGTCCCCCAAAGCAGTTTTGTGAGTGGAGCTTTGAGCAAGGAGATTGAAAACGGCAGCAAGATGAGCTGGAACTCGTGCTTGAGCTGGTTGGTGATTTTTTTGGTAGGAAGAAGGAGTGTGTGGGTGCTGGAATAAGTGGAGGGGGGCCACCAGGGGCCCATGAGACAGGGGCGCGCCCAGGGGGAGGGCGCGCCCTGGACCCTCGTGGCCAGGTGTTGGATCCCCCTGATGTGTTCTCAGTGCCTGATATTTCTCAAATATTCTAAAAAAATCATATTTCATTTACAGGGCATTTGGAGAACTTTTATTTTCAGGGTATTTTTAATTGCATGGATAAATCAGAAAACAGACAGAAAATACTATTTTTGCTTTATTTAATCTAAATAACAGAAAGTAAAAGGAGGGTACAGAGAGTTGTGCTTTCTAGCTTCATCCATCTCATGCTCATCAAAAGGAATCCACTAACAAGGTTGATCAAGTCTTGTTAACAAACTCATTCCGAATTGCATGAAACCGGAGAATTTTCGAATAGCACTAGGTTACCTCAACGGGGATATGTATGTCCCCAACAATAACAATATCATATTTCTTCTTGGCAGTAGGAAGAGGAAATTCAAAACCTCCAATAATAATCGATGGAATTTTTCCAATAGAATTGATACTGTGGACTTGAGGTTGTTTCCTCGGAAAGTGTACGGTGTGGTCATTACCATTAACATGAAGAGTGACATTGCCTTTGTTGCAATCAATAACAGCCCCTGCAGTATTCAAAAAGGGTCTACCAAGGATAATCGACATACTATCATCCTCGGGAATATCAAGAATAACACAGTCTGTTAAAATAGTAATGTTTGCAACCACAACAGGCACATCCTCACAAATACCGACAGGTATAGCGGTAGATTTATCGGCCATTTTCAAAGATATTTCAGTAGGTGTCAACTTATTCAATTCAAGTCTACGATATAAAGACAGAGGCATAACACTAACACCGGCTCCAAGATCACATAAAGCAGTTTTAGTATAGTTTCTTTTAATGGAGCATTGTATAGTTGGTACTCCTGGATCTCCTAGTTTCTTTGGTATTCCACCCTTAAAAGTATAATTAGCAAGCACAGTGGAAATTTCAGCTTCCGATATCTTTCTTTTATTTGTAAAAATATCTTTCATGTACTTAGCATAAGGATTCATTTTAAGCATATCAGTCAAACACATACGCAAAAAGATAGGTCTAATCATTTCAACAAAGCGCTCAAAATCCTCATCATCCTTTTTCTTGGATGGTTTAGGAGGAAAAGGCATGGGTTTCTGAACCCATGGTTCTCTTTCTTTACCGTGCTTCCTAGCAACGAAGTCTCTCTTATCATAACTTTTATTCTTTGATTGTGGGTTATCAAGATCAACAACAGCTTCAACCTCTACATCATTATTATTTCTAGGTTGAGCATCAACATGAACATCACCACTGGGTTCATGTTCATTACCAGATTGTGTTTCAGCATCAGAAATAGAAATATCATTGGGATTCTCAGGTGTGTCAACAACAGGTTCACTAGAAGCATGCAAAGTCCTATCATTTTTCTTCTTATTGCTTTTAGAAGGACTAGGTGCTTCGACATTATTTCTCTGAGAATCTTGCTCAATTCTCTTAGGGTGGCCCTCAGGATACAAAGGTTCCTGAGTCATTCTACCACCTCTAGTCACAACTCTAACAGCATTATCATTTTTCTTATCATTTAATTCATTGAGAAAATCATTTTGAGCTTTAAGCACTTGTTCTACTTGAGTGGTAACCATAGAAGCATGTTTACTAATATGTTTAAGTTCACCTTTAACTCTAGACATATAATCACTCAAGTGTTCAATTATATAAGCATTACGTTTCAATTGTCTACCAACATAAGCATTGAAGTTTTCTTATTTAACAATAAAATCATCAAACTCATGTAAGAATTGGCTAGGAGACTTATTACAAGGAATATCACCTTCATCCCTTATATAGAGAGAATTTACCTTTACTACATGTGTCGGGTTATCAAGACCATGTATTTCTTCAATAGGTGGTAAATTCTTAACATCTTCAGCTTTAATACCCTTTTCTTTCTTAGATTTCTTTGCCTCTTGCATATCTTCAGGACTAAGAAATAGAATACCCCTTTTCTTCGGAGTTGGCTTAGGAGTTGGTTCAGGAAGTGTCCAATTGTTTTCATTAGTTAACATATTATTCAATAGCAATTCAGCTTGATCAACAGTTCTTTCCCTGAAAACACAACCAGCACAACTATCCAGGTGGTCTTTGGAAGCATCAGTTAGTCCATTATAAAAGATATCAAGTATTTCATTTTTCTTGAGAGGATGATCAGGCAAAGCATTAAGTAATTGGAGAAGCCTCCCCCAAGCTTGTGGGATACTCTCTTCTTCAATTTGCACAAAATTATATATTACCCTTAAAGGAGCTTGTTTCTTATGAGCAGGGAAATATTTAGCAGAGAAATAATAAATCATATCCTAGGGACTACGCACACAACCAGGATCAAGAGAATTAAACCATACTTTAGCATCACCCTTTAATGAGAGTGGCAATAACTTAAGGATATAGTAGTAACAAATTTTTTCCTCGTGAGTGAATAGGGTGGCTATATCATTCAATTTAGTAAGATGTGCCACAACAGTTTCAGATTCATAGCCATAAAAAGGATCAGATTCAACCAAAGTAATTATCTCAGGATCGACAGAGAAATCATAATCCTTATCAGTAATACCGATAGGTGAAGTAGAAAAAGGAGGGTCATATTTCATTCTATCATTCAGAGACTTTTCTTTGTGCTTAGCTAATAATTTCTTAAGATCAGATCTATCATTGCAAGCAAGGAAATCTCTAGCAGTTTCTTCATCCATAACATAACCCTCAGGCACGACAGGCAATTCATATCTAGGGGGAGAGTCTTCATCATCACTTTCATCAGTATTATCAGTTTCAATAATTTCATTCTCTCCAGCCCTAGCAAGTTGTTCATCAAGAAATTAACCTAATGGCACAGTATTATCAAGCATAGAAGTAGTTTCATCATAAGCATCACACATAGCAGAAGTGGCACAATCAATAACATGCGGCATATCAGAATTAATAGCAGAAGCAGGTTTATGTGTCGCAAGTTTACTCAAAACAGAAGGAGAATCAAGTGCAGAGCTAGATGGCACTTCCTTACCTCCCCTCGTAGTTGAGGGACAAATCTTGGTTTTCTCGCCTTTCAAGTTCCTCATAGTGATCAGAAGATATAAATCCCAAGTGACTCAAAGAATAGAGCTATGCTCCCCGGCAACAGCGCCAGAAAATAGTCTTGATAACCCACAAGTATAGGGGATCAAAACAGTTTTCAAGGGTAGAGTATTCAACCCAAATTTATTGATTCGACACAAGGGGAGCCAAAGAATATTCTCAAGTATTAGCAGTTGAGTTGTCAATTCAACCACACCTGGATAACTTAATATCTGCAGCAAAGTATTCAGTAGCAAAGTAGTATGGAAGTAACGGTAACGATAGCAAAAGTAATAGTAGCAGTTTTGTAGTAATTGTAAGAGTGGCACCGGTAAAGTAACTAAGCAAAGATCAATATGTGAAAAGCTCGTAAGCATTGGATCAGTGATGGATAATTATGTCGTATGTGATTCCTCATGCAACAGTTATAACATAGGGTCACACAGAACTAGCTCCAATTCATCAATGTAATGTAGGCATGTATTCTCAATATAGTCATACGTGCTTATGGAAATGAACTTGCATGACATCTTTTGTCCTACCCTCCCATGGCAGCGGAGTCCTATTGGAAACTAAGGGATATTAAGGCCTCCTTTTAAAAGAGTACCAGACCAAAGCATTAACACTTAGTGAATACATGAACTCCCCAAACTACGGTCATCACCGGGAGTGGTCCCGATTATTGTCAGTTCGGGGTTACCGGATCATAAAACATAGTAGGTGACTATTGACTTGCAGGATAGGATCAAGAACTCACATATATTCATGAAAACATAATAGGTTCAGATCTGAAATCATGGCATTCGGGCCCTAGTGACAAGCATTAAGCATAGCAAAGTCATAGCAACATCAATCTTAGAACATAATGGATACTAGGGATAAAACCGTGACAAAACTAACTCGATTACATGGTAAATCTCATCCAAGCCATCACCATCCAGCAAGCCTACGATGGAATTACTCACGCACGGTGATGAGCATCATGAAATTGGTGATGGAGGATGGTTGATGATGATGACGGCGACGGATTCCCCTCTCCGGAGCCCTGAACGGACTCCAAATCAGCCTTCCCGAGAGAGACTAGGGCTTGGCGGCGGCTCCGTATCGTAAAATGCGATGAATCCTTCTGTATGGTTTTTTTTTCTCACCGAACGTGAATATATAGAGTTGGAGTTGAGGTCGGTGGAGCATCAGGGGGCCCATGAGGCAGGGGGATTCGCCCCCCGCCCTCATGGACAGGGTGTGGGCCCCCTGGTCTTGATTCTTTCGCTAGTATTTTTTATTAATTCAAAAAATATTCTCCGTGAAGTTTCAAGTCATTCTGAGAAATTTTATTTCTGCACAAAAATAACACCATGTCAATTCTGCTGAAAACAACGTTAGTCCGGGTTAGTTCCATTCAAATCATGCAAGTTAGAGTCCAAAACAAGGGCAAAAGTGTTTGGAAAAGTAGATACAATGAAGACGTATCAGCAATATGATGAAAACCCCATCTTTTTTATCATCGATGGCAACAATACAGTACGTGCCTTGCTGCCCCTACTGTCACTGGGAAAGGACGCTACAAGATTGAACCCAAAGCTAACCACTTCTCCCATTGCAAGAAAAACCAATCTAGTTGGCCAAACTAAATCGATAGTTTGAAGAGACTTGCAAAGATATCAAATCATGCATATAAGAATTCAGAGGAGATTCAAATAATATTCATAGATAAGCTGATCATAAATCCACAATTCATCAGATCTCGGCAAACACACCGCAAAAGAGTATTACATCAAATAGATCTCCAAGAACATCGAAGAGAACTTTGTATTGAGAATCAAAGAGAGAGAAGAAGTCATCTAGCTACTAGCTATGGACCCGAAGGTCTAAAGTAAACTACTCACTCTTGAATGGAGAGGCAATGGTGTTGATGTAGAAGCCCTCCGTGATCGAATCCCCCTCCGGCAGGATGCCGGAAAAGGCCCCTAGATGGGATCTCACGGGTACAGAAGGTTGCGGCAGTGGAAAAGTGGTTTCGTGGCTCCCTTGGATGTTTTTGGGGTATAAGAGTATATATAGGAGGAAGATCTAGGTCAGGAGGTCTACGAGGGGCCCACAAGGTTGGGGGCTCACCCTCCACCCTTGTGGTCGCCTCGTGGCTCTTCTGACTTGCACTCTAAGTCTCACTACAAAAAAAAGACACATCCGTGACATTTTGGGCGAAACGAATTTTTTTTCTATCATACATATGACACTTCTATGACGATAATTGTGACAAAACCCCGTATCATCATAGATGTGGTGGGCTCCTACTTCTATGACAAAAAATCATGACAGAAAATGGGCTTTTTGTCCTGGGCGGGCTGGAGACGCAGCTGCATGACATTCTTTGGGCCGTCCATGACGAAAAACACGGTGGTAGAAGCGAGGGCGAGGAAAATTTCGGGGAGTTCCCGGTTACAGTGGCTGGTCGAGGGCCGAGCGATGTGCATTTATCTCGTACACGTACGTGCGTGTGTGCGAGGCATTGGCTCTAACTGAACCCGAGCGAGGCATTGGGCTCTAACTAAACCTGAGTGATTGCACTGCAGGCTATGCGTTACTGAACCCGAGCGATCGATCGATGGCTATTAACTGAACCCGATCGAGCGATTCCTTTGCTACTGCTGCTAACTGAAGCCGATCGATGCTGCCTCTCTGGATGAACAGTGAGCATTACGGGGCGGGGGGGTTGGATGAACAGTGAGTGGTGGGAGTGGATGAACAGGACCCGTGGCGTTGCCTCTGGATGAACAGGACCCCGATCGATAGAGCCAGTTGGGGCTGGATGAACAGGACCCCGTGGAGGGCTGGATGAACAGGACGACCCCGTGGAGGGCTAGATGAACAATAGACGATGGAGGGGTGGATGAACAGTAGCCCGTGGAGGGGTGGTTGAACAGGAGCCCGTGGAGAGGGGTGGTTGAACAGTAGCCGGTGGAGTAGCGCACGGTGGAGGCTGGATGAACAGGAGCCCGTGGATGAACAGTCGCAGGTGGAGCCTGGAGGAGGTTGATGGTGGATGAACAGTAGCCCGTGGAGGCTGGAGGAGGTCGACGGTGGGGATGAACAATATCCTGTGGAGTCCCATTTTGCGGTACACCACACCCCTCCTGATGAACAGGACCCCCGTTTCGACCGTAGCGCTCCAACACAAGTCCGTTTCGTCCGTTTTACGGTACGCCACACCCCTCCCGATCAACAGGACCCCCGTTTCGACCGTAGGAGGTCCATTTCCTCCGTTTTGCGGTACGCCAGACCCCTCCCAATGAACAGGATCCCGTTTCGAACGTGGCCGATCGAACACAAGGCCGTTTCCTCCGTTCTGCGGTACGCCAGGCCTCGTTTCCATCGCCTGTTCCGTCCAAGCCCTCCCGATGAACACGACGACGCATTCCGTTCTGACCCAGCCGGTTGGCTCCCCATGAACACGACAACGACGTTGTTTCTCTGTTCCGACCCAGCCATGTACACGAGCCCTGGCCGTACTTATATATGCGCGAGTAGGCGTTCGAGACCCCTCCCGTACGTATGTACATATACGTGTCCGTATTTTCTTTCTTGCACCCTGGCCGTTGTACGTATGTGTACATGCTACGTGCGCGCCTCTACTATGACACGTGCGCGCCTCTACTACAACACGTGCGTGCCTCTACATCCACTAGTATGTACGTACACGTTCGCGACCAGAATGACAACGCTACGTACGCTTCGACCAGGTGGGTCCCGACTGTTAGGCACTTCCTTGCGTGCGAAGATGTAGCTGGTGGGTCCCAACAGCCAGGGGGGCGAATCATTTTTTCGGACGCACTTCCTTGCGTGCAAAGATGTAGGTGGTGGGTCCCAGCAGTCACGGGAGTGAATCATCTTTTTTTGCCCGAACGCACTTCCTTGCGTGCGAAGTTGTAGCTGGTGGGTCCCAGTAGTCCAGGGGGGAACTTTTTTTTGTGAAATACGGTGGCCCGTCCGGTGGGTCCCTATTGTCAGGTGGAGGTATCATTACTTTCTGCGTAATAAGGAGGCACTTACTTGCTGCGGCCGTGGACCCAGCTATCAGCCTCTCCATGTACAGTCCACGTCCGATGGAAGTCGTTCCTTGACCATGTTGACCACGCCGCGCCGAGAGCACCAGGGCGGTGGACGACAGCGAGGCCTAGGAAGGGGACGACATGGAGCTGGGGAAGACGCGGCAGTGGAAGCCCGCACGGAGAGGTGTACGAGGGTTCACTGGTTCGGCTGCGGTGTGAGGCTTCCGTCGCCGCAGAATAACAGGGGGTGTGGGTGAGTAGAGGGATGTCCTGGCCAGCGGTGGGAGTAGTAGGGGGCGCTGAGGCCTGCGCGGCAGCATAGCCGGCCACAGGAGGAAGGACCAGGCGGTCCCGCCGGTGCTGCTTTGGCGGCTGGAGCAAGAAGATCAGAGATTGAATAAACACGACGGCCGTTGGATTGACATCCAACGGTTACGTCTGCTAGAATCGTTTGTTGACGTATATAATAACTAAAAAAAATCTTGCATACGCGTCAACTAAACAGGCCCACAAGTCAGACCACTCCTACTTTTTTTTAATAATTTATATATAGCTCATGGCAACTTCTTATGCAATTTATTGTAGTCGTTTTTTTGGTTAGCTAGGGCCAATTTCGCATATTTTTATGGGTTCCAAACTATTTTTAATACCGAAATGTCAAGCCAGATTTAAAGTACTTTGAAGATATATTTAAATTAGGTTAATGCCCAGTGAAACAAGAATCTGAAAATATGAAAGAAAATTATAATAATTGCCAATTTGTCATCTGTTTTTATATTTACAGCCCATTTCATATTACTTTCAAGATTTGCAGGCGTCTTGAAAGAGTTGCAGCCCATCAGGGCATAGGAAAAATAAGTAGGCCTGGATTGGGTATTCTTCAGAAAAAATAAACTGGTCTCATTTTTACAAAGAAAAAATAGCTGGGCTGGTCACATGGTGAACATAAAATATAAGCCTGGGCTAGACGGGCCACAGCCCAGTTCAAACCCTGCTCCCTCTCAACAATAACAAAAAAAATACTGCTCAAGCAGCTACGTCCCAGGTGTCAGCCGATCTTGTGCTGTTCTCTTGTCTATTGACTATATACGCTCACAATGTCGTGGGTCCCAGATTTCAGGAAAACACTAGGAGGAAGCATTTTATTTTTCCATACGTTGACGTGGTGGACCCCTACTGTCATCCTATCCACATACTTTTGCCGATTCCTGTTGTTTGTTGACCATGTTGTCAACGCGAGAGGGCGGCGCCGCGGCGAGCACACCAAACCGTGGGAGGACGTCGGCGTTAACGATTTAGGAGATGGTGGGGCGGTGATGCGTGCGCTGAGGCGCAGCCAGCCATGGGAGGCGGAAGCAGGCGGCCCCGCCGGTGCTGGTTTAGTTTTGGCGGCTGGAGGAAGACAGGATTGAAGAAACACGACATACTGTAAAAGCAACAGGAGTACTTAACAACCTTAACTGAAACCAGCAAGGGCACTTAACAACCAAAGCTGAAAGCAGTATGAGTACTTATATAGGTTCAACCGTACAAAGCACGTCTCGAACAGTGCTACTTTGCCTACAGTTAACCAAGTGTGAGGCTGCCAAGCCCCAGGACCGCCACCCCGCGCATCCACAACCTTCTGAAAGCGGCTTCTTCTCGCAATGTGGTCAATAAACAAGATATTTGCTTTAGAGCCATGGAAAAGCATGAACATAATCTTCTGTCCTATTCTCCAAGATGGACGGGCCTTCATCATTTGAGACCACCCATGAATAATTATCTTTTCACCTCCAAGGGGAATTGAGTAGGTCGACATAAACATCATGTTGTGACCAAGCGTAAGTCTGACCCGACCATGGTCAGGCATCTGTATAGGAACAATAGAACTGGGCAGTTCCTGTTTCAAGAAGATCACAACTATAAAACTGTGTATAAGCAATAGTTTATGAACAACATATATAACAGAAAATAGATCGTACCATAAGTTTCTCGACACAGTTGGACATGTTCAACGAGTGCAGCAGTGGCACACATATCCCACGTGGCCTTCCACCATTGAAACGCCCCACAAGGACCTCAAGACGATCAATAAAGTGTAGGAACTTGTGGATGTCGATCCAGTCAACTTCAATGCCATCAGTAACAGCCCAGTTATTACAGAGTAACAAACGAGCAGACTTCTTAACTCTGAAAAAACCTACACGTGCCACCAATTATAAGAAAATATTAGTTAGAAGTAGCATCTTCGTGAGAGATTCGTTGCTACTTCTAAAGTTACATTGTGATTAGTTAGACAGAATAGGTGGATTAAGAAGTAATCGAGGCAAGAAGCAAGAACCAGATACAAAACTAACATGGATGAACAATTGGAACGACGTCGGGGTGGAAGATCGCAGTGAAGATGAGACCAGGTTATGCTATTTCCATCAACATTCGTGCGCCAACATTCACTCTGTAACACTTGAGAAAGTTTATCCAAGTTCGGCCATAAAAAAACAGCGATCTTCTTGGTTCATGAACCCAACTCGAAACTTATATCCATGGCTTGTCTTCACTGTGACCATTAAACTAGTGTATTCAGTTATGGCAAGGCTGAGCATCTTGAGTACATGTGTTCTGGCAGAGCAAATAATACACTGCAGGAAAAATAATATGAGAACTCAACATGTTAAAAAAAAACCACCCTCCCTGATAGAAAAGAGGATTCTAGGAACATACTGTGCGCGTTTCAAAATGTTGTGTTAGGATGAGAAGGAACAAGTGTGGCGTCTCGCCGAGGGCGCAGAAACCTGTAGGGTCCTCGCACTTTGGGCACTACAAATGAAACATACTAGATTCAGTAGGAAGAAAAATGCATCAATGGCGGCGGCTGCCATCCTAGGATTACTTGCGACCAAGGGACTTGGATTTATCGGGAATGGATGAAGAATTCGTACCTGGTTCTCCATGAGAAAACCCTATGCAATCGCCAAGAGGGGGTTTTCTCTAAACAAGCAGACGAGGGAGAAGGGGATTCAGGCCCAGTGAAATATTGCCGCTTCGTCCGTCCAGCTTACTGCTAAAGCCGGAAGGGGGGGTTGTGATTTGACGGCTCATTGGGCATTACTGCGGCGCTACGACCGGGGTGTGTCTACCGTGCAGTTGTGCACTCTAATTTGTGCATATGGCACATGGACCCCATTGCCGGTTGCCCCACATATCAGCAAAAGGAAGTAGAAAGACAAGAGTAACTAGTTACACATAAATATATTTTTTGACAGAGAGATACTCCCTCTGTAAAGAAATATACAAATCTTTTATATCACAACTTTATACATAAAAAAAATCAAGGGGAATATATATAACATATATCTCTACTCTTATAAAACAAAGTTGGTGATGATGGTGTGCCTGCCATCCTGCAATATAAGCCGTCTGATTTATATCTGACAGATAGGAAGGAAAAATGGAAATTTGGCAAAAAGATACCCACACCGACTCAACATTTGCAAATAAGGCCTTCCCTCGTTCATCCTTTTATCCCACAAGATAAACTACTCATACAAATGCATCTTGATGTTCCGTGCAACGCATGGGCATCTTGCTAGTAATTATAAAAAAACAGAGTTGTTTTTAACACAGTATAGACGAGTTGGTGATGATGGTGTGCCTGCCATCCTGCAATATAGGCCGTCCGATTTATATCTGACAGATAGGAAAGATACTATGACAATTTTCCAAAAAGGTACCCACACACCTCTCCACATTTGCAAATAAGGCCTTCCCTCGTTCATCCTTTTCTCTCACAAGATAAAATACTCATACAAATGCATCTTGATGTTACGTGCAAGGCACGGGCATTATGTGAGTTCAGCTTTTTCTATGGGGGTTCAACTGAGAATATAATACTCAGTCAGGCTCACGGTTCTGGACTTTGGGCCGCAGGCCCACCCTGCATGTTTGGGGGCCCATGTGTTCTACCTCAGCGCTTTTCATATTGCAAGCGATCGGTACGGCGCTGGTTTTAGATGTTGTCGCAAGACGAATACACAAAATTGAATAACGCACAGTTCCTAACCAGCAATCAGAGTTGCAATTCTATCAACGATATACCATGTGATAAATAATACTGTCGTACTACTTATGCACACAGGACACTTTTTTCACCATGCCAGATTATTACATCAAAATCTCTTGGAGGATAGATCAGTTCGGCAATTGCGTGTTGCTACTGAAGAATTTCAAAGTTGATTTGGACCAGCTCTCCTTGTCGAGAAAGTGCGATTTTGACATCATCCCCTATGATTTAGATTTGAACCTTGACCATCCTTTAGCATCAATCATCATGCGACCATCCTTTGTACTTACGGTATATTGAGCAGGTTCATTCACACCAAGGCTGCGCATGGTAAGAGAAACTTGGCCGCGATCGCCCGGATTGTTGAACGACTCCCTCGTTGCTCTAGGATTTCTCTGTTTGCAAACAAGAAGACATACCCAAACAGTTAGATCAACACAGTGAATCATGTTAAACAACATGAAAATAAAAAAGAACGAAGCACTTGGGTGGCCAATGCTTACCAAGAAGGTGGACATGTCGGTTTTTGCAAGGACTTTGGTATATGAAGTGCGAACTGCAGCCCAGTCTGTTGCCGGTGCAACTACACGGGCCGGAGCAGATGCAAGTGCAAGTGTTGGTGCAGGTGCCAAAGCCGCTGCTGCTGCCGGAGATGGTGCTCCTTGTAGAGCTGGTGCCGGTATCGGAGCAGGTGCCAATGTCGATGCCCGATCCTCCGGTAGATCAGACTGGTCCTCTGATGCGGTCGGTGCCCAATCCTCACCTGGATCAGACTGAGCTGCTGCCGCTGTCAGTGCTAGAGCAACTGTCGGTGCTCGATCCGTAGCTGAAGGTGGTACCGATGTGCGAGACAGTGACGATCGTGTCTAGTCTGCTATGATCAGCTTTCTAACTTGACTAGGATCCGTGACCGTGATCCAGTTTTTTTTCTTCCTTTCTTCTAAACGCGAGAAGGACTAATTATGGCGTTTTTGTTAAACCAAACTGCAGTTCATCATAGGGATTCAGCTTGTACTCAGACAACAGACTGATCTAATTTTTTCCAGTAATAGAAGTGATGGACAGTGCCTTCATTACTGACACGACATAAGAAGTCAAACCTGCAAAAATAGCCATCGTAGAGCAAACCAAACGGTTTATTCTGTGATGAATGTCACATGGCAAAACCTGCATCATAAAATTGCAGGAAAAGAAAGAAAACATGACATTAAATCAATAAGATTTAGACAGTAAATCAATAAGATTTACTTTATGTGACACGAGTGAATCCTTACCAGGAAATCACTATGTTGAAGTACTAACAGAAGATTGATCGTCCAACTACGGGTGGCATGCAGGGGGCCCTCCTACTCCCACAAGCAGGACAGTCCAAAGGTCGTGACAAATCGTATGGACCGAACATTCATGGGACTGGAAATCCTGGTGGGTGCGATAAACCCTGCAATGCATATAGATATTGGAGTGTAACCATAATTGATAAACCGTCCTCACAAAAAAGATGATCTGGATACTTCAAAATATACAGACTGAATTGAGTGGACAGACAATAACATAGACCGTTCTCAGGACTGACCACACACCAAAAGCGGCAGTACTAATAAACAATACAGGGTTCACAAACACAAATCAAGTACTGAACAATAGTACTTACTACAGACAAGCAAAGTTGCACTAATTAAACTCTGCAGACTATTTCTTGCCACCGACCTACGGGATGAACCCCGCATAACTGACTAGGCCATGGACTTCGTGAGAGATGTCTACATGCACCAAAACCATCTTGTCAACCTTGGAGAACCTAACAGAGTGGTCTTTCCACTCATAAACATGATGATGAAGACAGGCCGCATCAGATTTGTTGGGAAGCTTTACAAGAACCACACCCTTCGTAATCGAAGGCACAGCCAGGAAACTGTTGTGGTCAAGTACAGCCTCGAGAATACGCCTGACAATAATGCTACAGGAAAACACTAGTTCAGGACACGCGACGACTGATAACCCACAAGTATAGGGGATCGCAACAGCTTTCGAGGGTAGAGTACACTACACCACAACACTGATATAGAGACAGAAAAACTGCCGGGAGAACGCACTTATAAGGGCAGACACACTGCCGGGACTATGTTTCTCCCGACAGATAGAACCGCCACGAGAACGACTGCCGGGGATTACTTATCCCGGCAGATAAATTTCTCCCGGCAGTTTCTCTGCCCTGGCCCTTGTATTTGCTGGCAGTCTATTTTCTCCCGGCAGATTGGTCAGGGCACACGAAACTACAATTACTGGCAGTTCAGCTGCCTGCACATGCATGTTTTCCCGGCAGTTATGATGCCAGCACTTCGATTTCACTAGCAAACTATTGTACACATCCCTGATGTAATATCCATTCATTATGTTAAGCAATCAGGACACCTCACACAATTTATACATACACTTCAAAGTAACATATAGGCCTCATCAGAAACCTTAAACTTCATTCCATAAACATAAGAATATATATAAGCAGACTGTGCCACAAAAGGAGTACATACATGTTTCTAGATAGATGTGCCACACAACCAAAATGAAGTAGTGCCACAATGGGAGAAGTATATATGTTTCTACATGTGTCCCACAACCAAAATGGCCATATAGTGGCCTATGTGCCAAAACAACCACCAAAATGAGCACAACTTGCCAATGTCTCCAGGTTCAACAAACAAAGCGCATTACATTATCACTCCACCAACTTAATAGCAGATCTTGCAAACCTTCAGCAGCTTGTAGATCATCCAAACCTCCATCAAGTAGTGTATCTTTGGGAAACCTGTAACAGAAATACAGAATGGAAACTCAAAATGGAGCTCTCATAGCACAATAAACCTATTGTAACATACATTAACATGCAACTAGTACTGGAAGCACAATAAAAATGCAATTTTTACATCACATAAGGACAAGTGTTCTAATGCCTTCTTTGTTTGCCTTGCTGTTGGGTGTTGGCTGTAGCAGCACACGTTGTGAAACTATTCAGTACGTGGAGTTTGAATGAAGGCTGATGTTGTACACAGATCGTTTATTGGAGATGAAAAGGATTTGAATCAGGCTAATGTACACAGCTCATTCCATTCCAGTTATAGTAACAAAACAGTGAAAAATTATAATTTAATATTCTTGTCGTTCCAAACTTGTTTATAGTAACCTAAAGGTTGAGGTTATGACATACCCTGAAGAAAAGCGCCCAACTTGTTAGGCATACAAATAAGCCACCAACAATAAACACCATTTCATCCAAATAATGTGCTTGTAACAGGATAAAATGTTTGCCACGGTTACCTTTCGCAAGACTGCTACTCGACTAAAATGGATGCAGAGACCTCTAGCTTGATTTGATGCGCCTTAGACCATGGTTCCTTCTCCCTCTGGATGATATGCCTGCAGAAGAAAGCAAAGCGAAAAGGATTTGTTCATTCTGTAAAATTGTGACAAGGAGACCTTCAAGTTTACACTCACATTTTCTTCACTAAACTCCGGTAGACCTGGAGTTCAAGTTTTTCCAACACAAGGTAGACACCGCATTTTAGTAACCCTCCAAGAGAAATAAGCAAACAGTGTCCACGCAAAGCAATCAGGGTCCCTGTACAGAAAAGTAAGAAGCAATCAGTGACAGCAGAGGGCCGAAACTTTTTCAGCACACAAATATGTGAACTTAGTGGTCTGCATGTCTATCAAGGGCTTGCTTAAGGATCCTGGGATCCGCTATCCTAAGTGAGGTCACAATATCTGCATATTGGAAGGTTAAATTACCAGTTGTACAAATCAAAATGGTTATGGGGAAATCTTTAGGTGGGCTATTTCATTTTTCCTCTGTATTTCCATTTCGCCTAATTTTGTTGTTTACTAAATTGGATACAGATTAAAATGGACTAAAATGCTGCTGGTTCCTGTATATAGGTTGTGAATTAGATAACAATTGTAATTATCTTTATATTTGGATTTCAAACTACAACATAATAATCTAGAGCATATAGTTGAGAATGGGGTATAAAAAATATGTTTAGTTCTGGAATCAGACCCATTTTGTTGCAACATTTTTGTATTTTATTTATATTTAGTAAAAGATTGACAAATTGATACCTAATACATTCATAAACAATTCAAGTCAGTAACATTAATAGATAAACTAATTAAGTTCAAGTGAGTTGATAACAAAATAAGGAGGAATCCATGTGACAAAACTGTAGTTAGGCATATCCTAAGAATATATTGGAAGAATCAGTGCACAAACACAGCTAGGAGCTTTGCATTGAGAAATCATGCAGCTGCTCGATCTCGTAAATGCTCCTCTTAAAATTATACTTGGTTTTGCCCATGTCCTTAAGCACACTGAATGTCTTATATTCATCAGAAACAATTATATATTACTATGGCACCGGGAATGGAAATAGGAAGAGCGACAAACACAGGAAGAGAAATCAATTCAAGACATTCAGAAATGGAGGCTAAGCTAAAGTCGACCGGCAAGAGCAACCATACTGAAAACTGCAGTAACTAAGATCATATAATAACTTGAGATAAAGTTTCTCACTGATATTAACAATCTGCATGCAAAGATTACTTTATTACATAAGTTGACCCAGAGATATCTTGTACTGTTTCTAGTGCAGAATATTGTTTTACTTTGGATCAGTGGCCGAGCTACAACAAAATAGCTGGGCGGGCCAGCTTAAAGAAAAACACAGGAAAAAAATTCAACATTTGAACCATGGTAGTACTAAGGCATTAGTCAACACTCAATTATTTTGGAAACACATCATCTCAGGCTTGCTGGTCTGCTTTTCTCATAGACTGGGCTGCAGTGGGTTGTGCATTCAGTCTTTGAGCAACAGCTAGGCTCTCTCGTGCATTCAGGCGGGCTGACAAGAATAAAAGTATCTCATCTATGCTGCTCATGGAGTATCTCTAGTTATATAGGACCTAAGAACTCGAGTTACTTTAACAGTAGGATTTTCTACATTGCTCTACAAATTAGCAAACAAGATGATGTGAGAACTTAACATCAACATGCACCTAATATGTGCATGACAAAGTGAACTGCAAAAGGCATGAATTAATATGCATGACAAAGTGAACTGTGCAAAGCATGAATTAATGTGCATGACAAAGTGGGCTGCGCAAAGCATGTAACAAGATGCAGTTTTACGATAGATGCAATTGTACAATAGATGCAGTAACCAAACAGATCACCTTCTTCCTTTTATTTTGTCCCTGACTGGCTCGGCCTCCAAAATCTTCATTTAGATTTGAAAATTTAAAGGACCCAAATCGTTCAGAATCCTCGCTGTTCCTTGCTTTAAGTATAGCTAGCCTCTCTTGCTCTTGTGCTTCAGCATTGTCTTCTTCTCTTCCTTTTCCATTCTTTTTCCTGAAACAAGAATTCGTGGCACATTAGGATTGACACGTTAGGTGTCACCTAGATAAGCATGTAACTGAAAACTGGAAAAGAAAGGCGCACACTTTAGTTGCTGAACATCATCGTCTATAATATAAAAAACATAGCACTTGTTTTTTCCATCGGATTTTGCAGAACACAAACAGAGAAGCTACTACCAAAATTAGCAGAAAAAATTAGTATGGATGCCTTGCGGATCTTGCCCAACCTCCAACACCTTCAAGATCTTTTCAAACCTTTCAAGACCTAAGTTATAATGCCGAGCTGAAATATGAGGTTAGTCTAAAACATGAATTCTAAGTTGGTACAAAGCAGAGCAACATCCCTCTGACATAGTAGTGCCACTTATCACAAGACTATCATTATGACAGGAAAAATAGAAGAGTCGAAATAAAACAGAGAAGGTTGACTATCACAGCAAGATGGAGGACAATTAACTTCAATGTCATCTTTAGCTAGAATGCAGACATCCAACAAAAAACCATAAAGGGCCTGTTTGGAATGGTTTTAATTTGTTCTTGTACCAGTCTACCAGACCCTATACTTGCGCTAGGTACCAGTCTATGAGTAAGTATAGTTGTCAGTTTTTACTTTTCACTAATGTCAATTTATTGAGCTAAGGCATGAAAGTGGGTGATATCCTGTATTATCTTCCTTGCGCACACAGCTACTACATAGAAATACCATTTACTAGTCAAACATATTTAAAAGGAGATCATTCCTTCATGTTTTTAATAATTTGAATACGAACCTTCCATAAATGTAATTCTACATCCTTGTGGAGATGATTCAAAGCATATTTCTCTTCCCAATATACAACAAGAGATCAGTAAGAGGTAGATTTTTATATACTATGCCTGTTCCTAAATATAAGACGTTTTGGCAGTCTAATTTAAACTCCAAAACATCTTATATTTAGAAACAGAGGGAGTATATCCTAGTGCATTGAGCACTTGCAGCTAAGCAAGAAGAGGATGCAACTTGACATGGCATGTAGATTAGGGGCATGAACTATACAGTTTGGTGGCTTGTGGAAGTGGCGGAAAGAGCATCGATGGGGGTGACCTTCCAGCGTCTTGGGGAGGCAGCAGAGACACTTCCAGCAGACTGGGACAGGGGAAGGAACTGCTGCATTGTTCTATTTTTATCAGACTTCACAGAAGTTTGCAACACTTATATTTATAGAATAAATAAATATCCACATACAGGAACAAAAATGTACTATGTGAACAAAGGGACTTCGGACCCCAGACAGCTCACCTGAAACATCTAGTAATTCATGAATCTGGTCTGATGATTAAGATACAATTCAAGTAATACTTTTTCCCCAGGAACAGAACCAGTATTCTAAACCAATAAGATGATATCTACTACCTAAACCATGTATAGAAGATTTGCATAAATCAGATCTTATCATTAGATTGATAATAGTTACGAGATCAAGATAATTTATTGAATGAAGAGAGCCCCATCAATTAGGTGCACAAGAATAAGGGCTTACAAGCTAGCATAGGCCATGGTCAACCTGGTTGTTGACGGGGAGCCATCACGCCAAGGCAGACTGTTGAATCAGTCGAGCTTGCACCCTTAACGTTGTGCCTCTGGGGCCAGTTGGGAAGAAGGATTGAAGCCACGGTGAGCGGCGGGTACTCCTCTAGATCTCCATTCAGAAGCAGAGCTGCGAGGCGGGGGGCGCAGCAGATAAAGGCGGCCATGGCAGGGAGGGAGGAGGAGATGCGAATCCACGTCGTCTCGGCCGGCGCTTGTGGAGAAGAGGTGGATCCGCGCCATCCCAGCTGCCGTTGGTGGAGGAGAGCCAGATCCGTGGTCACACGCGGCTCCAAGCAGGAGAGGGGAAGGAACGGTGGGAGGAGCCAGATCCGTGGTCACAAGCTTTGGAAGGAGGGTGGAAGCCATTTCCTCTAGCGACCAACCGGAGGACGGCCAGGAGGGCCGGCGGTCAAACCCTTGCCCGCCACGGTGGTCGGGAAGGAAGCCGGGAGCGGTAGGGGTTTGGGGACGGTGGAGGGTGGTCGGGGGCGGGGAAGGGTGAGGCTAGGGTCGGGGACGGCGAAGGGTTATCGGCTGTCGCTGAGGTCGACGGGAGCGGCGAAGGGTGGTCGGTGGCGGATGGAATCGAGGGTGGAAGGCTGGCTGATTTTGATTTGGGGGCGCGACTTGGGGGAAGAGGTGAGGTGAGGTGAGGTGCGGCGCCTATTTCTTTACTTTTTTGCCTGAAATGTCTCGGTGTCCCGAGCCAATGAGCCAATTATTTTCGGTTCGCGCCACAGACAGCACAGGCAGATAAGGAGTCGGGGTTCGGTTCTCCCGGCAGATAAGGTGACCTAAAACATGGACATCATTGCTAGCAGTTTAAATGCCTGCGTTGCTCAATTTCTACCTGCATTTCTTCCGCCCTTAAGTATTTCTTCCGGCAGTAATAAGATTCCTGGCAGATAGTTTGCCGTTAATCTGGTATTTCTCCCGGCAGTTGACTGCCCCTAATTAAGTGTTGTGGTGTAGTGGTATTCAACCCAAATTTATTGATTCGACACAAGGGGACACAAAGAATATTCTTGAGTATTAGCAGTTGAGTTGTCAATTCAACCACACCTGGATAACTTAGTATCTGCAGCAAAGTGTTTAGTAGCAAAAGTAGTATGATAGTAATGGTAACAGTAGCAACAATAAAGATAAATGTTTTTCGGTTTTGTAGTAGCTGTAACAGTAGCAATGGAAAAATAAATAAGCGAAGAACAATATATGAAAAGCTCGTACGCAATGGATCGGTGATGGATAATTATGCCGGATGCGATTCCTCATGCAATAGTTATAACATAGGGTGATATATAACTAGCTTCAATTCATCAATGTAATGTAGGCATGTATTCCGTAAATAGTCATACGTGCTTATGGAAAAGAATTTGCACGACATCTTTTGTCCTACCCTCCCGTGGCAGCGGGGTCCTAGTGGAAACTAAGGGATATTAAGGTCTCCTTTTAATAGAGAACCAGACCAAAGTATTAACACATAGTGAATACATGAACTCCTCAAACTACAGTAATCACCGAGAAGTATCCCGATTATTGTCACTTCGGGGTTGTTGGATCATAACACATAATAGGTGACTATAGACTTGCAAGATAGGATCAAGAACACACATATATTGGTGAAAACATAATAGGTTCAGATCTGAAATCATGGCACTCGGGTCCTAGTCACAAGCATTAAGCATAGCAAAGTCATAGCAACATCAATCTCAGAACATAGTGGATACTAGGGATCAAACCCTAACAAAACTAACTTGATTACATGGTAAATCTCATCCAACCCATCACCGTCCAGCAAGCCTACGATGGAATTACTCACACACGGCGGTGAGCATCATGAAATTGGTGATGGAGGATGGTTGATGATGACGATGGCGACGAATCCCCCTCTCCGGAGCCCCGAACGGACTCCAAATCAGCCCTCCCGAGAGAGATTAGGGCTTGGCGGCGGCTCCGTATCGTAAAACGCGATGAAACTTTCTCTCTGATTTTTTTCTCCGCGAGACGGTATATATGGAGTTGGAGTTGAGGTCGGAGGAGGTCCGGGGGGCCCATAAGATAGGGGGCGTGCCCTAGGGGGGCGCACCCCCCTGTCTCGTGGACAGGCCTTGGGCGCCCTGGCCCTGATTCTTTCGTCAAGAATTCTTATTAATTCTGAAAAGTCCCTCCGTGGATTTGCAGGTCATTCCGAAAACTTTTTTTTTCTACACATAAAACAACATCATGGTAGTTCTGCTGAAAATAGCGTCAGTCCGGGTTAGTTTCATTCAAATCATGCAAGTTAGAGTCCAAAACAAGGGCAAAAGTATTTGTTAAAGTAGATACGTTGGAGACGTATCAACTCCCCCAAGCTTAAACATTTGCTTGTCCTCAAGCAATTCAGTTGATAAACTGAAAGTGATAAAGAAAAACTTTTACAAACTCTGTTTGCTCTTGTTGTTGTAAACATGAAAAGCCAGCATTCAAGTTTCAGCAAATATTACCAACTAAACATACTCACAATAACACAAAGGTCTCACAATTACTCATATCGATAGCATAATCAGCTAGCGAGCATAATAATAAAACTCGGATGACAACACTTTCTCAAAATAATCATAACATGATATAACAAAATGGTATCTCGCTAGCCCTTTCTGAGACCGCAAAACATAAATGCAGAGCACCTTTAAAGATCAAGGACTGACTAAACATTGTAATTCATGGTAAAAGAGATCCAGTCAAGTCATACCCAATATAAACCAATAATAATGAATGCAAATGACAGTGCGCTCTCCAGCGGGTGCTTTTAATAAGAAGGGTGATGACTCAACATAAAAGTAAATAGATAGGCCCTACATAGAGGGAAGCAGGGATTTGTAGAGGTGCCAGAGCTCGATTTTAAAATAGAGATTGAATAACAATTTGAGCGGCATACTTTTGCTGTCAACGCAACACCTATGAGATGGTTGTATCTTCCACACTAAATGCATTATAGGCAGTTCCCAAATATAATGGTAAAGGTTTATACTCCCTCAACCACCAACAAGCATCAATCCATGGCTTGCTCGAAACAACGAGTGCCTCCAACATACAATAGTTCTGGGGGAGTTTTGTTTAATTATTTTGATCTGCTTTGCTTTTTGGATCATGGGACTGGGCATCCCGGTTACTGGCCATTTCTCGTGAATGAGGAGCGGAGTCCACTCCTCTAAGAATAACCCACCTAGCGTGGAAGATATAGGCAGCCCTAGTTGTTACATGAGCTGCCCGAGCATACAAAACATAATTTCATTTGAAGGTTTGGAGTTTGGCACATACAAATTTACTTGGAATGGCAGGTAGATACCGCATATAGGAAGGTATAGTGGACTCATATGGAACAACTTTGGGGTTTAAGGAGTTTGGATGCACAAGCAGTATTCCCGCTTAGTATAGGTGAAGGCTAGCAAAAGACTAGGAAGCAACCAACTAAGAGAGCGACAACAGTCGTAAGCATGCATTAAAATTAATTCACACCAAGTACAAGCATGAGTAGGATATAATCCATCATGAACATAAATATCGTGAAGGCTGCGTTGATTTGATTCAACTACATGCGTGAACATGTGCCAAGTTGAGTCACTCAATTCATTTAAAGGAGGATACCATCCCATCATATCACATCATAATCATTCTAATAGCATGTTGGCACGCAAGGTAAACCATTATAACTCATAACTAATCAAACATGGCACAAGTAACTATAATCTCTAAATGTCATTGCAAATATGTTTACTTCATAATAGCTGACTCAGGAACGATGAATCATCATATTTACAAAAACAAGAGAGGTTGAGTTCATACCAGCTTTTCTCATCCCAATAAGTCCATCATATATCATAATTATTGCCTTTCACTCGCATGACCGAACGATGTGTATAATAATAAGAGTGTATGTGCATTGGACTAAGCTGGAATCTGCAAGCATTCAACTCAAGAGAGAAAGCAAGTAATATGGGCTATAATTAAATAAACAATCATGCATATGAGAGCCACTAAGCATTTTCAATATGGTCTTCTCGACCCCCAAAGGAAAGAAAAGAAAATAAAACTATTTACACGGGAAAGCTCCCAACAAGTAAAAAGAAGAACTAGAAATCTTTTTGGTTTTTCATTTCAATTTCTACTACAAGCAAGGAAATTAAACTAACTAATTTGTTTGGTTTTTCTCAAGGTTTATCAAACACACAAGAAGAAAACTAGAAAAAGGGAATTTAAACTAACATGGATAATACAATGAAAAAGTATGAGCACCGACGACTAGTGTGTGAACATGAATGTAAAGTCGGTGAGAAATACGTACTCCCCCAAGCTTAGGCTTTGGGCCTAAGTTGGTTTAATACTAAGGATCGCCGCTACTCTCTCCGGTGTAATGAGAGGTGTAATCAGGATACCACTGGTTGGTCATCTCCGGATCCCACTGGACAGATGATGCACGATAGGGGTCTAGCTCAGGTTCTGGTTCAGGTTCTGGAGTAAAAGCTTGAGCTCGATGATTGTTTACCGCCTCCGGTGTAACGAGAAATTTTTCTACAAGCAAATCAAACAACAGAGGTGCAGGCAAGATAATAATCTCAAAGTGTTTCTTATTGAATCTAAGTTTATACAAGAGCATCGTATCTTTGTTGTCAACAATGAACTTATGCGCTACCATGCTAGGCAATTTCGTCTCCTTTTCCTCATGGTGCCTAATGGGTACCTAAAAATGTCTAGCAAGACATGCAGCATAGATACTTCCAAATATGGGGCCTTTTGTACGATTAAGGGCTAGCCAATTAGCAATGACGACACCCATATTAAAACTATTGTCTCCAAGCTAAGCATGTTGAAGAATGATAATATCAGGAACACTCAAGTTTCCACTATTCCCACGACCGATCAAGCATCTACTAGAAAATATGGCAAAGTAGCGTAAAACAGGAAAGTGTATGCTAGAGACTTTTGCTTCGGAACCCTTCTGTGGCTCTTCTACAACAATAGTATTAACAAAGCCAGCCACATCTTCACAATGGGGTTCCTCTAGTTCTCCTTCATAAGGTATCCTACATACCGTGCAAAAATGACGTAAAGACATTTCTTTGAACTCGTCATATAAATAAAATGACACTTCAGGCGGTGACTTCCTAGGATAAAAATAAAAGTTTTGCACGAAAGTATTGGTGAGTAAGAGATACTGATCGATTAAGTCGTTGATGAAACCGGTGAGGCCTGCAGTCTTGACTAAAGCATAAAAGTCTTCATGAATTCCAGCCTCTCTCAAGAAATCATCACATGGCCATTCACACGGCCGTACTTCTGCTAAGCGAGGAAGATTATACTTGACTTTTTCCTTCTCCTTAGATTGTTTTTCCTGGGAGCTTTGGCTAGAAGAGCCCCTCAAAAGTTTTCTCAACATTTTCTGAAAATTTCTGAAATTTTTAGTAACTTCAAAATAAAAGTGCATGAAACTAAACAAGATTAATAGAAACTACTCCTACAAGTGCCTAGAGCCTATATCATGCATTAGAATTACTTGGAACCTCAAAAATTTAACATGCAAGCTCAAGAACAGGGTCACCAAGACAGCAAGGATTTGCAATGAATAAAGCACTAAAACAAAAACTAATTGGACCAATGGAGGAGTCACATACCAAGCAACAATCTCCCAAAGCAGTTTTGTGAATGGAGCTTTGAGCTAAGAGATCGAAAATCACAGCAAAACGAGCTAGAACTCGGGCTTGAGCTGGATGGGGATTTTTTTGGGTAGAAGATGGAGTGTGTGGGTGCTGGCATAAGTGGAGGGGAGCCACCAGGGGCCCACGAGATAGGGGGGCGTGACCTACAAGGGGCGCCCTCCTCTCTCGTGGCCTGGTGCTTGCCCCTTTTGTAGTGTTCTCAGTGCCTAAAATCCCCAAATATTTCAGAAAAAATCATACTAAATTTGCAGGGCATTCGGAGCACTTTTATTTTCAGACTATTTTTTTATTGCACGGATAATTCAGAAAACAGACGTATAATACTATTTTTGCTTTATTAAATCTAAATAACAGAAAGTAAAAAGAGGGTACAGAAGGTTGTGCCTTCTAGTTTCATCCATCTCATGGTCATCAAAATGAATCCACTAACAAGGTTGATCAAGTCTTGTTAACAAACTCATTCCGAATAACACGGGACCGGAGATAATTCGAATAACACAAAGTTACCTCAACGGGGATATGAAAATCCCCAACAATAAGAATATCATAATTTTTCTTGACAGTAGGGAGAGGAAATTCAAAACCTCCAAAAATGATAGTTGGAAATTTTTCAATAGAATTTATGCTATGAACTTGAGATTGTTTCCTCGGAAAGTGTACCGTATGCTCATTGCCATTAACATGAAAAGTGGCATTGCCTTTATTGTAATCAATAACAGCCCCTACAGTATTAAGAAAAGGTCTACCAAGGATAATAGACATACTATCGTCCTCGGGAATATCAACAATAACAAAGTCCGTTAAGATAGTGACATTTGCAACCACAACAAGCACATCCTCACAAATACCGACAGGTATAGCAGTTGATTTATCAGCCATTTGCAAAGATATTTCAGTAGGTGTCAACTTATTCAATTCAAGTCTACGATATAAAGAGAGAGGCATAACACTAACACCGGCTCCAAGATCACATAAAGCAGTTCTAACATAATTTCTTTTAATGGAGCATGGTATAGTTGGAACACCCAGATCTCCAAGTTTCTTTGGTATTCCAGCCTTAAAAGTATAATTAGCAAGCACGGTGAAAATTTCAGCTTCCGGTATCTTTCTTTTATTTGAGATGATATCCTTCATATATTTAGCATAAGGATTTACCTTAAGCATATCAATTAAGCGCATACATAAGAAAATAGGTCTAATCATTTCAGCAAAGCGCTCAAAATCCTCATCATCCTTTGACATGGATGGTTTAGGAGGAAAGGGCATGGGTTTCTGAACCCATGGTTCTCTTTCTTTACCGTGCTTCCTAGCAACAAAATCTCTCTTATCATAACGTTGATTCTTTGATTATGGGTTATCAAGATCAACAACAGGTTCAATCTCTACATCATTGTTATTACTAGGTTGAGCATCCACATGAACATCATTGTTAGCATTATCATCAGGTTCATGTTCATCTCCGGATTGTGTTTCAGCATCAGAGATAGAAGTATTATTGGGATTCTCAAGTATTTCTGCATTAGGTTCACTAGGAGTTTGCACAGTCCTATCATTCTTCTTTTTCTTCTTCTTAGAAGAACTAGGAACATCTAGATTATTATTATGAGAATCTTGTTCAATTCTTTTAGGGTGGCCTTCAGGATACAAAGGTTCCTGAGTCATTCTACCAGTTCTAGTAGCCACTCTAACGGCAAAGTCATTTTTATTATTAAATTCATCAAGCAAATCATTTTGAGCTTTGAGTACTTGCTTAGCTTGAGTAGCAACCATAGAAGCATATTTGCTAACGCGGTGAAGTTCATCTTTAACTCTAGCCAGATTATCACCTACGCGTCCTATCTCGAAAGCATTATTCTTTAACTCTCTACCAACATAAGCATTAAAACTTTCTTGTCTAGCCATAAAGTCATCAAATTCATCTAAGCATGGGCTATGAAATTTAGTAGAGGGTATTTCAACTTTATCATAACTATAGAGAGAATTTACCTTTACTACCTGTGTCGGGTTATCAAGACAATGTAGTTCTTCAGGCGGTATATTCAGACCATGTATTTCTTCAATAGGTGGTAAATTCCTAACATCTTCAGCTTTAATACCTTTTTCTTTCATTGATTTCTTTGCCTCTTGCATATCTTCAGGACTGAGGAATAAAACACCTCTCTTCTTCGGAGTGGGTTTAGGAATAGGCTCAGGAGTTGGCTCAATTGGTTCAGGAATCACTTTAGGAACTGGCTCGGGGAGAGTCCAATTATTTTCATTAGTCAACATATTATTCAATAATATTTCAGCTTCGTCGACTGTTCTTTCCCTGAAAACACAACCAGCACAACTATCCAAGTGGTCCTTGGAAGCATCGGTTAGTCCATTATAAAAGATATCAAGTATTTCATTTTTCTTAAGATGATGATCGGGCAAAGCATAAAGCAACCGGAGAAGCCTCCCCCAAGCTTGTGGGAGACTCTCTTATTTGGTTTGCACAAAATTATATATTTCCCGCAAGGCAGCTTGTTTCTTATGAGCAGAGAAATATTTAGCAGAGAAGTAATAAATCATATCCTGGGGACTACGCACACAACCAGGAGCAAGAGAATTATACCAAGTCTTAGCATCACCCTTTAATGAGAACAGAAATATCTTAAGGATATATAAATAGCGAGACTTCTCATCATGAGTAAATAGGGTGGCTATGTCATTCAACTTGGTAAGATGTGCCGCAACAGTTTCAGATTCAAGGCCATAAAAAGGATCAGATTCAACTAAAGTAATAATATCAGGATGAACAGAGAATTCATAATCCTTATCAGTAACACAGATAGGTGAAGTAGCAAAAGTAGGATCGGGTTTCATTCTAGCATTAAGAGACTGCTGCTTCCATTTAGCTAATAATTTCTTAAGATCATTTCTATCATTGCAAGCAAGAATAGCTTCAGCAGTTCTTTGTTCATAACATAACCCTTAGGAACAACAGGTAATACATAATCGTTGGGGGAACGTTCATCATCACTATCATCAATAATAGGTTCTTCAATATTTTCATTCCCCCTAACTCTAGCAAGTTGTTCATCAAGAAATTCACCTAATGGCAAAGTAGTATCATGAACAGAAGTAGTTTCATCATGCATAGCAGAAGTGGAATCATCAATAACATGCGACATATCAGAATTCATAGCAGTAGCAGGTTTAGGTGTCGCAAGCCTATCAATAACGGAAGGAGAATCTAGTGCAGAGCTAGATGGCAGTTCCTTACCTCCCCTTGTAGTTGAGGGCAAAACCTTGGTCTTAGCGTCTTTCAAGTTCTTCATAGTGATCAACAGATATAAATCCCAAGTGACTCAGAGAATAGAGCTATGCTCCCGACAACGGCGCCAGAAATTAGTCTTGATAACCCACAAGTATAGGGGATCGCAACAGCTTTCGAGGGTAGAGTATTCAACCCAAATTTATTGATTCGACACAAGGGGAGCAAAAGAATATTCTTGAGTATTAGCAGTTGAGTTGTCAATTCAACCACACCTGGATAACTTAGTATCTGCAGCAAAGTGTTTAGTAGCAAAAGTAGTATGATAGTAATGGTAACAGTAGCAACAATAAAGATAAATGTTTTTCGGTTTTTGTAGTAGTTGTAACAGTAGCAATGGAAAAGTAAATAAGCGAAGAACAATATATGAAAAGCTCGTAGGCAATGGGTCAGTGATGGATAATTATGCCGGATGCGATTCCTCATGCAATAGTTATAACATAGGGTGATATAGAACTAGCTCCAATTCATCAATGTAATGTAGGCATGTATTCCGTAAATAGTCATACGTGCTTATGGAAAAGAACTTGCATGACATCTTTTGTCCTACCCTCCCGTGGCAGCGGGGTCCTAGTGGAAACTAAGGGATATTAAGGCCTCCTTTTAATAGAGAACCAGACCAAAGCATTAACACATAGTGAATACATGAACTCCTCAAACTACGGTCATCACCGAGAAGTATCCCGATTAATGTCACTTCGGGGTTGTCGGATCATAACACGTAATAGGTGACTATAGACTTGCAAGATAGGATCAAGAACACACATATATTGATGAAAACATAATAGGTTCATATCTGAAATCATGGCACTCGGCCCCTAGTCACAAGCATTAAGCATAGCAAAGTCATAGCAACATCAATCTCAGAACATAGTGGATACTAGGGATCAAACCCTAACAAAACTAACTTGATTATATGGTAAATCTCATCCAACCCATCACCGTCCAGCAAGCCTACGATGGAATTACTCACACACGGCGGTGAGCATCATGAAATTGGTGATGGAGGATGGTTGATGATGACGACGGCGACGAATCCCCCTCTCCGGAGCCCCGAACGGACTCCAGATCAGCCCTCCCGAGAGAGATTAGGGCTTGGCGGCGGCTCTATATCGTAAAACGTGATGAAACTTTCTCTCTGATATTTTTCTCTGCAATACGGTATATATGGAGTTGGAGTTGAGGTCGGAGGAGGTCCGGGGGGCACGAGATAGGGGGGCTCTCCCTAGGGGGAGGGGGCGCCCCCCTGTCTCATGGACAGGCCTTGGGCCCCCTGGCCCTGATTCTTTCGCCAAAATTTCTTATTAATTCTGAAAAGTCCCTCCGTGGATTTGCAGGTCATTCCGAGAACTTTTCTTTTCTACACATAAAACAACATCATGGTAGTTCTACTGAAAACAGCGTCAGTCCGGGTTAGTTTCATTCAAATCATGCAAGTTAGAGTCCAAAACAAGGGCAAAAGTGTTTGGAAAAGTAGATACGTTGGAGACGTATCAGCGACATGGACACAGCAGCTGGATAGTTTAGCTGTAGAACTCATCCCCAGGTCTTCCAGTTCACACGGCATGACTTTGAGAATTTCATCTCCACCGCGGACCTGGTTCTAATTCAAACAGAAACCATATTTTATTACTACCTCCGTTCAGAAATATAAGATGATTTTTGATATTATACTCCATATATGACTACATATACACACACAGAAATGAGTGAACAAAGACACTAGAACATGTCTTCAAAGGCATGAGAGCAGAGGGATTACTTGCAATATCCATAACACAAGTTACTGAGGCAAATATACCCTCTTCAAAGGTAGCATTGATGTTCATAAAGTACTCCCTCCATCCCAAAATTCATGCCTTAGATTTGTCTAGATACGGATGTATCAAGTCACATTTTAGTATTAGATACATCCGTATCTAGACAAATCTAAGACAAGAAATTTGGGACAGAGGGAGTAGTTGAAAGTAATCTATAAGAAATAAGTGTCAACCTCTCGCATGTTTTGGTCAAAAGAGGAATTTAGAACCGTCATTTGGCACACTAAAATCACATGCAAGATCACCCAGAAAGTTGTACTACCAGTACTAGTACTGCATGTTAGAGGAAAAAACACGATCAAGATCGAGAAAAAGATTGTCAACAAGAGACATTACCTTGACTTGCTTAATGAGGGATCCCGGAGAGGGGGGCTTCGACGGGGCGATGGCTTTGAGCTTGTATGCTGTAGTCTCGGCGGGGTGCTTGTGCTTCTTCGTACCATGAGCTTCGATGGTTTTGGCCAGAGCCATAGACATCACGTCGGCCGGTGCTCCGGCGTCCATTCAAGAGAGGAAGCTGAGAGAGAAGAGTGAAACGAGGAACGAGATGAGGGAGAAGCGAAGCGAGTGGGGGTTTTCTTCAAGAGAGGAAGTTGAGAGAGAAGAGTGAAATGATGGTTGCTTTGTCCATCCAACTTACTGCTGGAAAGGAGGGGGTTTTGTGATTTGATGGCTCATTGGGCATTACTGCGGCGCTTCAATCGAGGTAGTCTATCGTCTCTACTACGGAGTAATTTAGTGCATGGCTGGTGGACCCAGGTGCTGGCTGTCCCACACATCGGCGAAAGTGAGTAATTTAGTGCATGGCTGGAGGAGGACCCGCACGGTAGAGCGTGTCCATTGTTTTTCTGAAGAAAAAAATGATTACATCAAACGTTTCCACTCTTACGATGGAGGAGTGCGAAACAAGGCAGCCACTTGAATATACACAGTGCTCCTACTACTAGGCATGTCCAGTGGTTCATATGTTAGTACTAGACAATCTTGTTGCTCGTGTAGTAAAATATGACGATAACAAATGATGTTGTGCGCATGTCAACTACTCCTATATGTAACATAGTACCGCTTTTTCGACTGTCCGGTCAAGAATGAACGGTGAGATCAATGTTAACAAAAGTAGGTCTACAGCACACGGAGAGTATGGTGCTACAGTACTCCACAAAACATGAACCATATGAAACACGAATAGTGTTAGACAGGGTGTATGAAGGGTGCACGGGATGGGAGCAAAAGTTCCCTTCTCGACCCACTTTTGGCTGTTTGGCAGAGTACATGAAGGGTGCATGAGTCCACACTAGTAGGTTAACAAAAATACACGAAGAGGAAACAACTATATTGAGATGAGAATGCAACCAAACACACCCACACGCTTTGTGCTACAGTGACTGATCTGCACCGTCTGAGTTTGATCCAATGGTCATGTTGCGCCGAGACATGGACATGCCCATGCAAAGGGCGCCTAAACACCACCGAAGTCCCTCTGCTTCTCGAGGCACACGACATTGGTGATGCAGGGTGCAACCGCCCATAGAGCCTGCTCCCGGTCGACGGGAGCCAGCTCGTCAAAGACGGCGTCCAATGGCACGAATGGATTCCGGTGACGGAGCCCTGAAAGGATTCGCCCGGCAACGGCGACGGAAGCCTGCAACCCCTCCTTGTCCAGCTCAGCCCCCACCATCGCGCGGAGACGGCTCAGCTCCTCGGAGATATAGGTGAAGAAGGAGACCAGGTCAGGAAGCCACAACTCGTTGAAGTCGACCGGGTGGTCGAACGGGTTTAGCCCGACGGCCGGCATCGTCGCGCTGGCACGATGGTAGGCATCGCGCAGCCGCAACACGTGCTTGGCAACTTGGTTCACCAAGTGGCTGAGGCGATCCTGGACCTCGTCACAATCGGCCTGCTCACGCTCCAGCCGGCTCCCCTGATGGCCTATTGTATCTCCCGCTTTCTGCAGCAACACCACTAACACCTCGAGCATCTTTGTGGTGGACGCCTGCCGCTTTTGAAGCTTGGCACTCCTCTCCTCCTTGAGCCCACTGAGCTCCACGTCCTTGGCCCTGAGCTCCGCATCCTTGGCATGGAGCTCCTGTGTCAGGCGCCTCACCTCGGACTCTATGATCTGTTGCGCCGCCATGGCACCAGGTAGAAGCAATGGGGAGAGGAAGTAAAGGGGGCGAAACGGCTGAAAGGCAATGCAATCTACAGGAAGGCGGAGGGAGCCAACCGAGGAGCGGGGAATCTTTTGGTTTTCACCATGGTAAAACACCAGTCGACGACTTCTCACATCAGGGAGGAGTGGGTTTTACAGGCGGAGTCATCGTGACTAATTGCTGCCGTGCCTGCTCACGTCAATCAAAAAATTAAAAATCCTGCCGCGCCTGCTCCCGTCAATAAAAAAAATAAAAATCCTGCCGGACCCAAACACCAGACCAACGCCGCGGTGGGTATTTAAATTTACCTGCCGGCAAGTAGATAAAAAAAGTGGTGAAAAAAATGTGGCGGCAGCCTATCTAATCGGTCGAACTAGCCCAACTAGTTAGCCACCGTGCTTCACTGATGTACTCGGCGGGAAAGGTGGTCTTTCGTGATTTGACGACTCATTTACTTACTTCGGTGCTACGACCGAGGAGGACCCAGAAAACATGCGGTAGGGCATCCCACGTCAGGAAGAATATATGCGTGCACCACCCGGGAGGACCACGAAACCGCGCGGTAGGGTGTGCCATGTCTCGGCACCGAGGAAAAATGTGCATGTAAAAATATACTCCCTCCGTCTAGGTGTGTACTACTAAGTCATCTTATGAAAATCAAATAATCCAAAAACACTTAGGCGTGGTGCATTAACTTCTATCTCGTTTCTTGTTTCTTGACATATCAACCAATAAGAGATGAGGGTGTGCATGCTTTTAATGATTTGAGACTACCAAACACGACATGCAGTGGTTAGTTCATTGCATGCAATGTTATTAACTAGCAAACATTAAGTTCTCTCGTTTTCCCCTCCTCCTTGGTCACGGTGACTTACTCACCTAGACGGAGGGAGTACTGTATCAGACATCGGCAGTAACTCTAGTACCTATGGTTTGACCTCGGACCCAGCCAGTCGGTCGAAAACACCCCCCTAGCCACACAGCTTCATCATGCAAACGTGGCACGAAGGATAGATGTGGTTAGCTCCATCCCGACCAGCCACAACGTCTCTTGTTCTAGGCGATTCTTCTATTTTCCAAGCTTTTTTTAGTTGTAATAACACCACGGCAAGCTAGCGCCGCTCTTCGTGTGTGCCCATGCAAAGGTTTGACGATGGAGAGAAGAGAGATTGAGATCATAGACCTGGGACCCACCAGTAAGTGAGACAACGGTCATGCACGTGTTGACGAGCACTCCCTCTACTCTACTCAACGTAATACTGTATAAAATCAAGTTATGGGACAAAGCCAACAACCGTTGTTGTTTCAGGCTATCGACTTACACTTTGTAGTCCAGGTTGCCAGTTCGAATCTCCTCTTTCAGATTTGTTAGTTTTAGGTCCAAATTTGATTAATGACAAGTGGGACCCCCGTGTGTTGTTCTGATATTTCAGTGTAGGATGGTTTTTTGAACAAACACTTTGCGCGGTTAGACAAGTAACGGCACGAGTTACACGTATTTTGCAAGTTTACGAACAAAAATGATAGCGGCATAGAATATCACATCCACCCCGCAGCTTAGATACTATGGTGATACGAGTTTTTACACTGTTGTAAGTGAGATCCATTGGCTTGGGAGTAGTCTTTGTAATTATGCGCAATTTCCAAACTCTCCAAAGGTTTTTTTGCAAATAAAACATTCATGCCTCGTGTGTGCCACTGCATCTTCGATCCAACGGCTCCCCGTGGCTCATATTAGGTGCTCCCCGTAGCTTAATTACCCGCTACAGTGATATGAGCATCTAGGTCGCCTGATCAGTGATTAGATGGCACATGCGTAGTACTTGTACTTTTTGCGCATTTCCCAAACTCTATCAGCCGTATATTGCAAAAACATTCAAACCTCCTACTGTGGGCCGTTATATCTCAGTGAACTCGTATCACCATAGAATCTATGGTGTGGGAGCACCTCATATACTCCCGTGCAAGAAAACATAAGGTGTTATCGCAGCTTGGATGCTACAGTGATACGAGCTTCGAGGTCGTTTGATCTGCGATCCAATGGCATCTGAGCAGTCTTTGTGCTTGTAAGCAGTGGTCGAACTCTTTTGGGGCTTTTCTGAAAAAAACCATTCGAACCACCGAGGAGGTGTTGGGTCACAAATCCAATGGCTCCGAAGAGCTTGTATCACCAAAGCATCTAAGGTGTGGTAGCACATGATATTCTTACATATAGGAGAATATGATGTCCTCCTTCATCTTAGATGCTACGGTGGTACGAGCTTCGAGGTCGTTGGATATGGGATCCAAGGGCATCTGAGTAGTTTTGTACAAATTGTGTGCAATTCTCAAACTAATCAAGGTTTCCTGTTAAAATATTAAGACACATCATGTGAGCTGCTATATCTCAGATCTACAAGCTCCAAGCAACTCGTATCGGCATATAGAATCTAAGGTATGGGAGCACATGATATTCTCCCAGGGAGGATGGGTGGGGGGTGCACGACCAATCGGTGGTTGGGAGGGTGGGGACTAATATAATCTAAACAACCCTAAACAAAGTTCCATCATTTTATCTAAGGTCGAGGGGATGACCCCCGACAATCATAGGTCCGCCTAAACACAACATTTGCATGTACTGTAGTACTAGACTTAATATTCATGTTTCACTCTCATGTTCATTTTAAATATTGAACTGAGGACCATGCATGTCTTACATTCTACTCCTTTCGTTCCTATAAATATTAGGTTTTTTAGAGATTTCAAATGGACTGGCACATACGGATGTATATAGACATATTTTAGAGTCTAGATTCATTCATTTTGCTCCGTATGTAGTCACTTGTTGAACTCTCTAAAAGACTAATATTTAGGAATAGAAGGAGTATTTTTGAATTCGTGTCATACATGCATGGTTTGGAAAAATAGATGCACTATACTTATTGGATTGTTGTTGTGTTCGTGCGTGTGTGTCTCTCTCTCTGTGTGTGTGTGTGTGGTCATATGCTTGATACATACAAAGTTTTCTCACCTCCATATTGTTCATCTTTTAAATTTGAATTTTCATTGGAAAACTTACTAGGGATACCATGAAATGTGAAATCCACATTGAGATCACGATATCACAAACTCACTCTAATTCAACAACTCGTCATAAATCAATTACCACGTTAAGATTAGTATTTGCAGGGAAAATAGGGTATTGTAATACACATAGATTTGTTCGGCAATTTAAAAGGTTCCTTTCGTATTCTCGAATGGTAGGACCCAACGGCGTACCAACGAGACCTTGGGTCGTGTTGATCCTAAAAAAATGGGCTCATGTCCTTCGGTGGCGTGCGTGGTACGCACATTAGGCAACCCCAACCAGTCGAGCCTCAGCGTTTCAAGTCAAAATATCTGGCGGCCAGAATTCCAGCCCTAGGAAATTCCCCTCATGTCCCCGGTCCATAATGACTACCGGTAAACAAAGAAGGGATGCTTTAGTAACTAGACAACGTTACCTACCGTCCTGAGCACGGTTCAATTCCCTCGATCGCCACTTGTCAAGGTCACCCGTCAACTGCAATGCCTAGTACTACTACTACTACACCAGGATGAGCACAGAATTGAGCCCGTTTGTTCGTGCCTAGTACTTGAGTTAATATATCAGGCAATGTACTGGTACGGAAGGATTATCCTTTTACTCTGCATATATAACTTGTCTGAAGTCTAACTAAGCAAAATGTTTGACCAAATCCTTTCTTAAGAAATATAACATGATAGATGTATGGCTTGAAAATTTATTGCATGATGCAGGTTATGATATTGTTTCGAATCCTGGATCTTAAATTTCAGAAAATCCAAAAGTGAGCATGAATTCTTGAAACTGAGCATGGTCACGTGATATGGCACAAATATTACTTCGTAAGTTTTTTCTTCAATTTGAGACAAGCTGCTTATGACAAGTTGCACAAATGAAGAGCCAAGGTATTTCTAAGACCTGTCACGTTAAGGCGAATGCTTTCACTATTGAAACCGTGGGCGTTTCGTGCCGCCACGAGTCCCCGCTTCTCATCGGCAGGTGCCGTCCAAGCAAGCGTGTGATGAGTCGACGGGAGGCGTGCGAGCAGACCGCTGCGCGGGCTGACAGGGAGGCGTGCGAGCAGACTACTGTGCAGGCTCACCGGGAGGCGAGCCCTTTAACCAGGCTCTGCCGCCCACCTTCGTCCCAACTGCTCCCACTTTTAATGTCGCCGGCGCCGCAGTTTAAAATCAACCCCGCACTACCCGGTATCTCTACAATCTTCTCTCTTCCTCTCCGATTCTCCTGTCATCTACCTCCAACTAGCCTGACCTAAACATACGCCATGCCGCATCATGATGGTCTGCCCTTAGTGTTCTAGTTTCCTGAGGAAGACACCCAGCCGGAGTCTCAAGAACATAAGGCGATTTGGGACGAGCTTGAAGTGGCCTTGCGGGAAGACGCCGCACCTGTCCCCGCTCCCGTTCCGACTAACGTCGCCCCGACTGCGCCAGCGCCCATCCCCGTGGCATTGATGGGCTGGGAGCCGCACAATTACACCGAGCTTGATCCCAAAGGGTTCCACGAGGTCCCCCCGACTTTCATGCGCCCGTGCACCTGCCAGCGCATGCGCCTGCGCGTGCACTAACGCGCACGCCCATGCCGATGCCCGTGCACCTGCCAGCGCATGTGCCTGCACGTGCACTGACGTGCGTGCCCGTGCTGGTGCCCATGCACACGAATGTCTCCGCCGCACCGTTGACAGCGCTTGTCCCCGCGCAGGTGCCAGTGCCCTCCTCAGCGGCTTGGATGGCCGCTGTTGACCGCTTCCTTGCACCAACGCCAGTCGCCTCCTCCCGCCAGTTGACTCACTCTGAAGTCCAGAACATTTTGGCCTTCCTTGAAGCTATGCCAACGTCCAGGAGTATGCCAACAACGGCGCAAGACGCCATCGTCGCCGTCGGTTAGTGGCGCAACGACACACAGAGCACGGCAGAGAAACCGCTTCCCCCCGCAAGACA
>NC_041391.1:566281354-566286879 GCF_002162155.2 Triticum dicoccoides
TAAAATCCGAACGTTTATCATTTCCGTTTATTTTATATCGATCGTCGTATAATTTAAAGTCGGAGTCAGACTGAACGAAATCTATGGTTTGATCGATTGAATGTTCTGCTAGAGCCGTATCAAATTAAATATAAAACGTCATCAAGCCACATGTATTCCTTGTCATCCAACGACCTAGACTACTTACATATCGAGCGCTCAACATGTTTAGCGTGCAGTTAATTTCATGCCAAAAATAGTGCTAATCACATAGTAACACGCAAATAATATCCTACTTAATGTCCGCATGCACTTAACATACTTCCAAATTAACGTGCATTGCACGTACACACTGACTAGTGCTGCTAGTACGTGAAACTGGTGCCGTGACTTGTGAACGCGTCCAGATATGGTCAATGGCAACATCGCCCATGAGTTTTTCGTGTTTGCCCGTGCTTCTAAACGCACAAGGGGAGGGGAGAGAGAGAGCACACATGGAACCCACCAGTAAGTGAAGGCGAATAGTACTAATAATAATATTACATGTTATCCATTAAATATGCCGTGGTAATATAAAAACATTATGTGAACAAAGGGGGGTACAACAAACATTGATGTTCTACGTATGTTGCCTATTGACGTGCGGCTTGAAGGCCCGGTCGCATGTTCGATCCTCATCCTTTATTTTTTAATTTGTATATGGGTCCAAATTTGTTTCATGACATGTGGGCCCCTTGGTGTCACTACTAGGGAAAATCCTAGCAGCAGCGCGGGTTTTAGGCCTATCAGTAGCACGGGCAGGAGCGCTACTGATAAGGCGCTACAGCTAATGCTTAGCAATAGTGCGCCTAGACCCACGCTACTGCTAAATTGACTTAGTAGTAGCGCTTCGACAGAACAGCGCTACTGGTAATTAGTAGTAGCGCTTCTCCTTTCCCGCGCTACTATTATTATTTAGTATTTTATTTCTTTTTTATTTCATGTTGTATTCATACACCTTTACACAAGTTTTCATACAACAAGAATTTAGAGATTGTTTTTACATCATAATGAGTTATTACATCACGGGGTGAAAGAACCGTGGACTAGTTTCAAGTGGATGTCCATCCACTTGAAACTAATCTGCGATTCTTTCACCCAATGATATAATAATATCATCATCATCATCATCATATCATTAACAACTTATCATCATAATACATCATTGTCATATAACACCTCATTATCAAGTACTCCTCATTATCAACTCGAATACATTACCACATAATAAACATATTGTACCTCATAGGACCTATTACATTCGATTAAGACCTACTATATTTTCTAAGGTAAAATACCAAAAAACAAGATAGCCCCTGACTCTCCATTATGGAGAATGGAGATTAGCCTGTCTCCAATTCTTGCCTTTTGCTGAATGTTACTTCCAAGAACCTCCTTGCGAATGTCCATACATTTCTTCCATTCTTTGATGAACATGTGTTCATGGGTTTTAGAAATCCGATATGCATAGGTGAGCTCCGTAGATTTACCTGGCAGTATGTTTGGAACTGAGAGGCGACCATGCAGAGACATCAGATGAGGCACACAATCCATCGGGAGTTTCTGTTAAAAAACATAATAATAACTTTGTAGTTAGCAATGATGTACTATTTTTAGAAGTATGCAAAAGATGCACGGATGTCGTGATAGTAAAAAATCTTACCAGGGTATCTCCAGAGAAGTTACCGTGGTTCAACACATGCACTAGTGGCACGTATTCACCATAATTTGGAGGAGTTCGATAATAGCTATTGTAATTCTCAAGAAGAGTACAAAATGCGATCAGATGATTTTTCTCCTTATACGTTAATTCGGTGCCATCGGTGTAGTGGGTTTTATCTACCATCTTCCGCACAGTCTTTGAAGAATCAAAATAAGCTGTCAATGGAAATAAGCTATCAACTATTTTGAAATAAACAATATAAATTAGTTAATAACTATGTTTGAGAAACTCACATAGCGGTACAATCGGAAGCGTATCAACAAGGACCCAAATGTCCATATTGTCTTGCTCGATGTCAGGATCACCAAGATCCATGGTGACAATCATACCCTCATAAAAACCATACATTTTGCAAAGTGCTTCCCAATTTTGGCAACCAAAATGGGTTACGCTCTGAGCATTGCACAGATTTACTTCAAAATCCATATCATGATGGGTCCTTAGGTGTATTTTCTTTGTTTCGAAATTTTCATGGTCTTCAAAACCCATCCTCTCCAAGACATAGCGTCTTGCATGGCATGGGATGAGCTAGTCGAATTGTAAAATATGAAAATTAGACGTCGAAATAGTTGAAGTCATGCTTAATTACAAAAAAACACTTGTCGTTGTTGCGTACCGTTTCACAATCGAAGGTCTCCTCGAGCTTAATGCTGAAGCGCCGATCTTCGTCCAGCTGAACGAACCTGTTGCACATACCTCGATCGTCGTGGCACCAGCTACACTCCCCCGGGAGACTGTCGTCGTCCGAGTACGACATTTCCTATGTTGATAATTCAAAGATTAAACTTGTACATATTCTAGCACAAGTCATGCCAGAATTCACGAAAAAATCCGGCATGACCTTTGCTAAAAAAGGACATATCGAGCGGCTGAAATTTGCCAGAACGGAAATTAATCAACACTCCGGCAAAACATAGGCCACTCGGAGATGTAAACTGAACATGAACGGCCACTTGGGCAACCACATATCCTATTTGAGCAACAAAACAAGATATACAAGGATATTTGGCTGGTCTCACCTCGATGTCGGAGGGGGTCGGTGACTGGGACGACGGCGGGGATGTCGGAGGGGGTCGGTGACGGGGACGACGGTGGTCACCTGAAACCATATAGGTTATCACTAATACATCCCGAATAATTTCTTAAACTAAAAAATAACAACAAATATGACATGTTCAACTAGTTTTATTAATTCAACTAGTTCTTACTAAATATAAACTTACTATAAATAGAAAAAAACTAGTTCTTTCTAAAAATAAAGTAGTTCAACTAGTTATATTAATTATCTTACTAAAAATACATTAGTTCTATTAATTCAACTAGTTCAACTAGTTTATTAATTTACTTACTAAACTAGTTCAACTACAACTAAATTAGTTCAACTACAACTACTATTAATCATACTGCCCTAGTTAACTAGTACCATCACTACTAGTAATTAACATCTACTACTACTAAAAATCTAGTACTAACTAAGCAACATCTAGTACTAGCTATGAACCCTAAATTAACATCTACAACTACTAAATCTAGTACTAACTAGTGGCAGGGGGTGGGGGCGACAGAGAGGTAGCTAGGGGCGGCGAGGTCGAGGGCGGTGGGAGGAGGGCTGCCGGTGGAGGAGGGGCGGCCACATGCGGAGGGAGGAGGGCGGCGGCGGAGGAGGGAGGGGCGGCCGCAGGCGGAGGGAGGATGTGCAAGGAGGAGGGAGGAGGGACGGAAGGAGGGGAGTACCTCAGCGGCAGACGGACGAAGGCGGCGGCGGCGACGACGCACGACGACGGTTATCGGCACGGGGGCGAGAGTGAGAGTGTGAGTGAGGGCCGGTCGTGCGCGTGGGGATAAGGTAGGGATAGTTGTAGCGCGTTTGCCAAAATGCGCTACAGCTAATCTGAATAGCAGCAGCGCTTTGCATATAAACCGCTACTGCTAAGTGTAACTATACAAAAAATACGTCAATGCAAAAATACATTGGCCAACAATGATCTTTTTGTGTACAATCTGAATTGTCAATATGAGTCCTCTCCGGTAGGAACCGCAGAGGACTCATATTGCGGCCACAAATTTTACACATATAGTTCAGTGAAGACCAACTGGTTGTGGTAGTTCCAGAAATAACATATTTAAGGTGGTAAACACCCTGTTCACGGAGCGAGGTGGGACTAAACTTGTGGGCTGATCTTAGCAGTAGCGGTTTTCCTAGAAGCGTGCTGCTGCTAACTTCTATAGCAGTAGCGCTGTTCAATATAGTGCACTACTGCTATAACTAGCAGGGGGGCGAGGTCATGGCAATTATAGCAGTAGCGCGGTTTGTGTTGGACGCGCTACTGCTATTTTCCTGTCAGCAGCACGTTTCGGTAACACGCGCTGCTGCTAAATAGCGGTAGCGTGGTATTTTGAGGAGCGCTGCTGGTAAGATTCTGTGTATAGGCTTTTCCCTAGTAGTGTGTGTAGTTTGTAGCACTTTAATTTGTGGGTCAAAATTTGTTCCATTCCAAGTGGACTATCGGTGTGTAGCTTTGTAGCTTATTTATAATAATTAAAGAGAACAACATAGTTTTTTTCAATAATACCATGGTGCGACGTTGAAGGAGAGAAATGACGTGCGAGAGAGCGATGACCGAGCCAGAGGGAAATCAACTGGGGGAGTTGCGGGGGTTGCAACGGTGTTTGGAGTAGTTGTGGGCCGAATGCTACGAAAATATAATCTAAACCGACCGGAATAAATGCTTACACAAATTAATCCAAGGTTGGAGTGCCCCTCGCAATGTAAATAGCTCCGGCTTTGCAAGGGGTGGAGAGGTAGTAGCTTCAATGCGTGGAAGATACGGTGTGAGAAAGCAAGGTCAATCGAGAGGCATACAGATATAGAGACAAAGTGAGTGTGGTCCGACATTCATTGAACAGATATATATGCTCTCGAGAGATATTGTCCGATTGAGCTTTTGGCAAGGTTGAGGGCTGTAAGATAGAGCTTGAGAGATGATCCAGTCACAGACGTGTAGATATATTTTGTGCGTGGGAGGAAGCAAGGTCAATCGATCACATAGGGTCGTCGTGCGATCAAATGAGTGAGACGGGTTGGAGATAGTGACCTAGATAGACAATGTGCGTGAGAGAGTATACAATGTGAATAGGTCGAATTCGGCTCAAACATGGTGATATATCGTTTTTTGTCCAAGAAAGAGCGAGGTCAATCGAGACACACACACACACACACACACACACAGAGAGAGAGAGAGAGAGAGAGAGAGAGAGAGAGAGAGAGAGATTGAGTGAGTGTGGCCCGCCATGAGGTCGAAAGAGTGGAGGTGGCTTGGATGGACTGACCTAGATAGACAATCTGCGTGAGCGAGTATAGAGTGTGTCAATCGAGGCCCGAACAGGGGGATATATCATTTGTGTGTGAAAGAAAACGAGGTTAAACGAGACGCAGATAAAGAGAGCAAGATTGAGCGAGTGTGGCCCGTCGTGCGAAAGAAAGAGTGAGACAGTCTCGAGGGAGTGACCTAGATATACAAAGTGCGTGCGTGCGCACGAGAGGTTGGGGGGAGGGGGCTAGATAGGGAATGCATGTATTTAGCGCGAGAGGGTGAGAGGGAGAGGTGGAGAGAGAGAGAGAGAGAGAGAGCTCAGCATGGGGTGCAATGGAGGGTGTGTGAGGTAAATACATTTGGTAACAGAGTGGGAAAAGGGGTTGTGTAGTTGAGAGACTTAGAGATCAAAACATGCAGAGAAAGAATGAACGTGTGTTGGAAACCGATAGCTTCCTAAGGTGGTTAGG
>NC_041391.1:566287111-566287937 GCF_002162155.2 Triticum dicoccoides
GTACATAGTACGAGACTTAACATCGATGTTTCAATTTGGTGTACATTGTAAGATTTGAACTAAGGACCATGCATACGAGTAATTATTTCGAATTCGTGTCATACTAAGTTTCGAAAAGTTGACATTGACTCAATTTGTTGTGCTTTTTTGTAGGTCATATGTTTGAATCCATCCAAAAGTTTTCTCACTACCATGGTGTTCATCATATACATATGAATTTGTATTAAAAAAGTAGCATGGATACAGTGAAATTCGAAATCCACGTTAGAATTGGAGATCGCTATGTGACACACACACTAATTCAAATAACTAATTGTGTGACACACACTCTAATCCACGTTAGCGTGGATACCGTTTTGATTTTTTTTCAAATAACTCCTCATTAATTAATTTATAGTACTCCCTCTGTTCACTTTTATAAGACCTTGAAGACATTTCAGACAATGTGCAAAACAGTTCACTTTAAGTTGTCTGAAACAACTTACAAAAGTGAACGGAGGGAGTATCTCGTTTCGAATGACTAATTATTGCAAGGAAAACACGGGCATGGTAATACATACAGATTCATTTGCAAATGAAAGAAGATTCGTTTGCATTCTCAAATGTAGGCGCACCAGGCAGACCAGGGTCGTGTCGGGGTGGACGCTGCTTCGGTGCCTCAAAGGCACCTGCCTTTGGGTCACTGACATGTGGGCCAGCCACCTGTTGGGCCCACATGTCATGGACACAAAGGCAGGTGCCTTAAGGCACCAAAGCATAGTCCTGTCGGGGTGGTCGCGTGTGTCGGACGGACGCGTAGCACCCAGCCACCCACCCCCCTCCCTCG
>NC_041391.1:566288325-566307972 GCF_002162155.2 Triticum dicoccoides
TTCGGATTGAAATATTTGGCGGCCCCAAATCTAGCCCTGCAAAATCTCTCTTCTCCACCGTCCCCTTCCACGCCTAGATTGCTCAAATCCCTAATTCGCCGCCAACCCAAGCAAAGTTCGAATCGCCCCTCGTCTCGTCTCTTTCCCCACCTTTGTGCCGGACGATGACGACGAAGACGACAGTCGCGCTTCACCACCGCACCGGAGCTACCTCATCTACGCCCTCGTCCACCGCACCGGGTGGTCCACCGACAACGTCGGCCGCCGCAACCGTCGTGCCTCATAGACAACGAGTTCCACCGCATCAGGTGCGCTTCACCGATGCCGTCTCCCAGCTCACCGGGGCTACTTCACCAAGCACATCGTCGCACCTCCGCCCCCAAGGCCATTGGGGCTTCACCAACGGTCTCGTCCACCGCATCGTAGCGTTCCGCTGCAACTCAAGATCTGCATCCGTGCGCGGCCAGCCAACGCTAGCGCATCACCCTCAACGGCTCTGATGTGACCCGCACTCTAGCTAGGCAAGCATGCCCAAATGCCGACCGAACTAGGTATCCACACATCACTCCCTTGTGCATTGTTCCGACGATGTTTGGATATCCTTTCACTGCTCTCTTAGCTTACACGCCTATGCAACTCTGACTTTAACTCTTATTTCTTCTGGAGATATCATCTGAAACAAGAAAATCCATTTTTTAGCAAAGCATGACGGTGCTGCGGGATCTGGTACACATCCTGCACACCCATATAACCTTGTAAGTATATGTCCTCCGGTACAACATCAAGGTCGATTCCTCTTATTTGATCAACCATTCGCCGTGTCAAAAATGCAGAGGGGGATGCAAGGAGCACAAGGCCTGCACATCCAAGCAAGTGGTAACATGGACTTGTACATGGAACATCCCAAGCGCAAGCAAAGCTGCAGTGAGCCTGTACAACGAGCTAGCGTAAGTCCCTGCATTTCATTTAATTCGTACTGGCATTCGTGTATGATTTGTGTGCAGTGGCGAATCCACGAATTCAAGTTACCAGGGGCGAACATTTAACTTAAAAAATACGAAGGCACTTGCACTCCGGAAATCAACATAACTTGAGAAATGTGAAGCTACATGCACTTTGAAAACCAGCTAATGATCCAAAGTAGTTCAGATTATAAACAGTAAATGATGCAAGCACCAAAAAACACAAAATGCAACATGGTGTACAAGGACTACAAACATGGTTTGTACCTGCTTGAATTATTCGTCTCTGGCTGAAAATATCAAAGTGTAATTGCACCTATAACCAGTGCGCAAACTGCATATCAATATATCTATCCTGCATAAGTATGCCAATAGTTTCAAACAACAGATTAGAAAAGTATTTATGCTATGTTGTCATGATACGGTGACTTTCTGGTAGATGGCCTCGACGTTTCCTCAAGCTATAAAAATGCACTATAATGTGCTTGTCATCAATGCCTGCAAATCTCTGTCTCTCTCAACATAGCAGATCATCATTAGACACTAAATCCTTCAATGAGCTTGCAAAATGCTTGCATTAGATCCCTCGTTAGACACTATATGTTCATCACCAGGAGCATGTAAAATGTCTCTTCGTTAGACACTTCAGGCTCAAGAACAACATGAGCTTGTATGTTTGCATCGGAAACTTGATTATGTACATCAGATTCAGTCAATTCAGTATTGATTGGGGGAGTTATTAAATAAGTACAAATTGGTTTCATTTTCTCATAGATTCCCTACATACAAGCAGTTTTACAACACCGTCGGGTTTAACTATTAGCCAGAAATTGAAGAGTTGAATTAGATATAATCAGGGATGTGATGTACCTGCTCGTTGCACATGCTACTCTTGCAAGCTGCGATTGTCTGTTTGCGCAAGCTCGATGCCATGCCCGCACTGCCGCCGCTGCCTCCCACGCAGGCTACACCCAGGGTTGGATATTCATATTCTTGTCCTTCCGTTCGCTTGAAGCCCGACGACCTCCCTCCAATGAGGGTGCGAGGAAGTGTTGTGTCGGTCTGTCCAGCGGCGGCTAGGTTAGGAGCGAACCAGACTGGAGGCTGGAGCGAATCAATTGGGATATTTCCTGCTGTCGATCGATATGGGAGGCGCTCGTTTGGGCCGCGAGCCTGCTATAGGGACTGCCTTGCACTTATGTTATTTGCCCATCCAAATTGAAACATTTTTCTTCATTTTTTACATTGTCTGATCGTGCGTTGGGACAAACAAAACTAGCCTGGGCCAACCTGGATGACTCAAACTAGATGCACACTTTCCAGCCACCTGAGGCGGCCGCCCATACCAGCCCCTATGGTGGTGTCACCCCTTTTTGCATGTATGATTGGGTAGTGAAAAATATTCCATTGGCACTTTTGATTTACCCACAGAATGGTTGAATTGCTTGTTTCTATGAACTGAGTTCACCAATAATGTGAAGGATTCCAGTCTTTTCATCCTATTGTAGATTTCTTAGATCTCGATATGCCAAAAGTAATCGCATGAAATATACAGTAAAAACTAGTGTGATGTGTGTGGCTACAACTAGTCTGACTACACGTCATCATATAACATATCAAGGACGCACCATCTGACCAGATTAACCATTCGACTTACCAATGTAGTGTGGGAAGAAAGAAGTATTGGGACTGCGTATCCAAGCAACTGATGCCATGGACTCCTTCATATAACCTTGTAAGCGAAAAAGAAGTTACAGTGTGCCTGTACAAAGAACTAACGTAAGTTCAGCTACCCGCTTCTCGGAATTTTAGTTAGCCACTTATTGCAAAATTGTTCAATTACGTTGCTTGTCTTAATTTAGTTTGCTACTGATTACATAATGCCACAGCCTGTTATTCATATTGTAGACTGCGCCTAGATATGTGTTTGATACTTACTGTTAAGAATTACCTGTTTGCCTTAACTTAAATATCTACTTGTTTGTTTAACTGCTTTGCTGCTGCAACAATGGGTTACAATGATGTTAATAACTACTTTTCAGCATCCAATTGAAACTCTTTAATTCCTTGTTTGTTTAACTGGTTTGCTATTATAACTCCCAGTTGAGATGTTTTGCTAACTTCAACTTTTTTGAATCCAATCGGAACTTTAATGGCAAAACAAGTTAGCCCAAAATCAAAGAGCGAGGTCACATGGACGTTGCATCATCCCACAGCAGTGGCACCAGACCAATCGTGCATTATGAATTGCCAACTGTTGATGCTCTAGAGGCTAAACTAGTGGTAGAAAGAGATTCTGCTTCTACACTTAAAGATGAAGTTGACATGTTGAGGAAGCAAACAACACAATCACAAGCAGTACTCAAGACAACCATTAAATATTTGGTGGATTTCAAAACGAAGCAAGCTGAGATTAACCAGATTGTTAAGGCCCTGAAGGAAAAAAGGAAATTAAATTCCTACTTGGTAAATCATAGGTGAAATGTTCTTTCCATCGTTGAATAACCTTTGTGTTGTCTGTTCATGTAATCAATCAAACCATTTGTTTTAGAGATCTTGTAATAATTGTTTTTTGTTTTTTGGTTTGTAATTTTATTTGAGCCCAAGTCTGTATTAATTGATAAGACTCAGAGACATTTCATTTGGATTGATGTGCCAGACCTAAAAATATGCCAATCGGGCTGAATGTGCATTCAGCAATAGTAGTAGTATAGATGGACCATAAGTGGCACGCATTGGAAAGGGCCAAGATGCTGGCTAAAAAAAGATGTTGTTGTAGCCAAAAAAAGTACAGCGGCCTAGCTTATGTATGTTAGTTGATATTATTGATCCATATACTCCATAAGTGTTTATATGTCTGTTAGTTCTGTACATTCTTGGTTGATTGACTCGGTATTTGAATCTTGATACATCGCTTGTGTACATATCTAAATGGGAGTACACATTATGCTGCGTGTGACATTTGAGTTGGACATGAAGTGTTCCAAATATTCGAATTCACCTTAAACTGGATTCTAGCTCCTGAATTTGAGTATCGGCATTTGTAAACCACATATATGACAGTGGAATACATCTTTGTCGTCCTTTTGAAGATATATAAAAACACGTAGAATGATTTATAAAGATTGATATAGGAATACAAAATAGATTCGAATTTAGTTGCTAGGGTAAATGTGGATGCTTATTGTCCCAAAATTTGAAAGAAGTGGCAAAATGTCCACTCCCACTCGGCTGTCCGAAGCCAAGTGTTTGGGAGATGGAAATTACTGTCTACCCATTACACGGACAATCCATCGGTCCGATTTCCACTGCTCTAAATAGGGGTAGGTTAGTAACTTCAATTAGACGTGACACGGCCGCCTCTGAGCCCATTCCAACACGGTGGGCATCAAACATGGGCGGCGAAACACATTTGATTCAAGCTCGTCCAAAGACCTCTGTTTCTCCCTCCATTCCCCATTCATACACGGTGGGCGGCAAAACAAACTCGACTCGGCCGAAATCGATGTAGGCAAATATTTTCAATAGGGGCAGGTTTGTAACTTCACTCCTACGTGACACAACCGCCCTACCTTTCAGCCTTGTTCATACACCGTGGGCGCCAACCATGGGCGCCAACCACCCTCTCCTCGCTCGAAATCACACTGGGCAAATATTGGTGAGATGCGAGATTACCGTCCTATCCCCAACCGACGAGACGTCCAAATTTTAAACGCGGGCTAAGTTCATAACTTTCCCATATTTTAGACAGGCGCGTCCCAAAAACATGGTTCCCCGTACCTCTCCCTCCATTTTCCGATTCATACACCATCCGCGCTAGAACACCACATCCCCACACCAGCCTCCGTCCGCCATCCCATCCATCGCCGCCGTCCTGCACCACATCCATCGCCACCGTCCTCCACCATGCCGGAGCGCCTACCAAGACCACGTCGTCCACTGCTAGAAATGGATGTTTCTCATCCACGGCGACGGACCAATAGCCTTGCACCGCGTCCTCTCGCTTCATCGGTGCCGTCGTTCTCTTTGCCGGGGCCGCTCACACGACCTTCTCTTCCACTACAACGGGACTTATCCCTCGATGCACCCATCTACCGTCGCAGATCTGCTTCAACGCCACCTACAACCATCGCCCCCCGGATGCCTACACGGCGCCGCAAGAGAGGTGGTACTTCATATCTCCTCAACTTTTTGATCTCAACCAGAAAATAGATCTTAACTTGGTTACTCTACTTTCTTTCAGCTCTTAGAATTTAGTTCTTAGTCCGAAGCAAACAATGGATGCTAAATATCATTTCTTTGGTTTGCAGCTTCAAATCTGCCATGGCACAGCCATAATACGGTTTAATTGATCATGCTTAGGGTTTAATTGATCATGTTGGTTCCGTAGTGGTTTCTTTAATAGAAATCGGAGGGGAAACCCTATTTTGCTAAAAAAATATGCTTAGAGTTTCCCCCTTTTATGATCACTATACGATCAGAATACGTGCTTCGTGTCATAATAACACTGCTCCACCCATCAAGCTAAAAAGCTTAGTTGTTCAAATACGAATCTGATATTATTAAAATAGACTTGTTTAATTGGTCAGCTAAATGTTCCTAAATTAGTTTTGAAAATGCATGTTCGCCGCTCGGGTGTGTATCTCTACAGGGTGCCCATGATGGGCCGACCTACCCTAGGATTTTGGGTCGTCCCAGGCCCCGATTTCCCTCTTTCTGCTGCGCACTTCCGATCTCTACTCGCCCCCAGCCGCCTGCCTCGCCGGCGACTTACCGTCCCCGGACGGCATGACTCTAGGAGGAGACGCCGGACTAACAGGAGGCCAGGAGCCGCTCGCCAACAGCCTCACCACTGCCCGGGCGCGCCGCCGTGCCTACCTTCCCAGTCCGTTCAGGGCTCAGGCGTGCAGCACCCACCAAGCCAACCCGATTTATCCCGAGATACGTCCTCAACACTCAGCAGCCACTCCTCATCACCCATTTTCTAATTGATTCATTACTCATTAGGCAGGACTGTCATTAGGGTTTGTTGTGTGCTTAGTGCTACCTACACTTACTGGTTCAGATGTATTTCGGTAATCTTTAGTACCTCTAAAGTTCACAGGGTTTTCAAAATTCCGGCCCTCGAAACATACACTAGTCATTTTGGATTGTTGGTCGTAGTGACATTGACCCAGATTACTACTTCAAGCCAGGTTTGTTGACAATTTTACTTGTCTTTCTTACTCATTCGATATAATATCCAATTATTCACGTCGATTAGTTGCAAACAATAAGTGCTTGACAAACTTCTTCATTCAGATTTTGGACGGTCTCTTACTGCAGTTACAATTCTGCATACTTGACCTAGTAAGCTCACAAGTAAATGATTGATTCACTACATCTATGCTTGCCTTGTCATATTTGTTGTCAATATTCTTTTAGGGTGGACCACCCTGTTTCTAAATACTGGAACCGTAGACATGAGTGAATAGTATTTCTCTATGTGATCTCTTCCATCATGTGTGGGCAACGAACACTGCATTGTATAGAGAGAAAGTGTCATTTCCCGCTTTTACATAGGTTTCGATCTTTTATATGGAATACAATCCGCCTACTTGCTTTGTGTCGCACTACCAACACTCCACCCTTGAAGCTAAACATTATGCCACTCATAATTGCTTAGTTTATTTGTTCAAATACGAATTTCATATGATTCTAATGTTCCTACTTCAGTTTTGAAATGTGTGCCTGCCTATTATAGAGACATAAGGGGTTTGTGTTTCTATGTGTGGTCTGGTCAGCATGGTAGGGGGGGTGAACTTTGCATATGCAGGGGTTTATAGGGAGACACTCTTCGAGTTGAATCCGCAATGCATTCCATAGATAATCTGACTACTTTTTATGTTTTCATGAATCTCAGATTCTGAATAGCATCATAATGATTATGAGCTTGCGCGCATGAAAAGAATAAAGCAGAACAATGCCATGGCTGTCAAACTTGGCATTAAGGGACTGAAATCAAGTCTGGATGCAATGCAATGCAAACGCTCTCCACCTACAGATTCATGCTTAGAATATGATCCTAACGGTGATTCTGAGCTAGAGGGAGACCTAAGTCAATGTAGCTCCCTAGTGCAGGAGTTAGAGGAAGATGCCCTATCTTATTCACCCATCAAGGTACTTGCTCTAACTTTCCAAGGTTACATTGCTCGCACATATATCTTGCAACTGATGCTTTGCATTGCTTCTACTTTGTTGAACTGCCATTAGCTTAGTTTACATATCGTGTATGTGAATGCGCCCTGCCTATCCATTTTCAGTACATATTCCATCTGTCATCATACCATATTTATCCATTCAAATGATGTTCTTGTGTATCAACGTTCAACAGGAAGAGGGCGATTGCTGATCGTGGAGGAGCACAAGCAAAGTATTTGGAAAAGGTAGTGCCACCTGATAAATCAAATAGCCCATTAGGTGTAGTTGCAATATCATCTGACCCACAAAACACCCCAACTCTAGCAGACTCTAGCCCTACTACACTGGTCATTTTTGATGCCCCAACTCAGCAGATCCCAACTACAGCAAACAATATGATTATGCCAGTTGACATAGCACCAGCTCTACGACGCAAAACCCCCATTCCAGCAAAGAGTACACCAAATCCAGTTGCCAAATCCCTTTTCGAACCAGAGACAGCCCCAATTGCAGCAAATAGGACCCCTGTTCCATTTCTTCCTAGTTTAGAAGACGAAGCTTATGTTGTTGTCAGGAACTTTGTGCGCATCTTTCCTTCATGGAAAGATTATACCGCAGACACAGAACAATTTCCAGTCTTCCTCCGCAACTTATGTGTAAGTAATGTACTAATGTTATTCATGGTCATTACTGCATATGTTTCTCCTGACAGAAGACACAAGACTTCATTCTTTTAAATAGGCGAGGAGCAAACTGGATTGTGAAGACGAGAAATGGTTGGTTGCGCTTTTCAAGCACTCGTTGATGAAGTATCGTTCATACCTGAGGCAAGTGCACTTCGATGGCAAGCCTCTGAATGAAATTTCTGTAAAGTCTCCGGTGCTACATTTATCCGACGGTGACTGGAGTAATCTTGTTACACATTGGTCTCGCTATAGCGTAAGGTACTGTCTATGATATCACATCACAATTTGAACTACATTTCTGCATTTGCCTTAATGTCTCACTTGTACGAAAACTGTTAGCAGAAGAACGTTCGTTCTCAAGGGACCACCGAATCTCGCAACTATACTGCACACTGCATTGCTCTTGTGAGTACCTCTTGCCCTGTATGACCATACTTACTTTCATAGATGTTTGATTATGTAGCATCACTGCACATGTTATCCTTGTAATCATCCATTTGGTGGACATTATAAGATCCGTATGGACTCTTACATAAATTTAGAATCAACCCAATGCTTTTGAAGAGGTTTAGCTCTGCAGCCCTCTTGTAAGGATTGAACTGTTGGAAATATGCCCTAGAGGCAATAATAAAATGGTTATTATTGTATTTCCTTGTTCATGATAATTGTCTATTGTTCATGCTATAATTGTATTAACTGGAAACTGTAATACATGTGTGAATACATAGACCACAACATGTCCCTAGTGAGCCTCTAGTTGACTAGCTCGTTGATCAATAGATGGTTATGGTTTCCTGACCATGGACATTGGATGTCATTGATAACGGGATCACATCATTAGGAGAATGATGTGATGGACAAGACCCAATCCTAAGCATAGCACAAGATCGTGTAGTTCGTTTGCTAAAGCTTTTCTAATGTCAAGTATCATTTCCTTAGACCATGAGATTGTGCAACTCCCAGATACCAGAGGAATGCTTTGGGTGTACCAAACGTCACAACGTAACTGGGTGGCTATAAAGGTGCACTACAGGTATCTCCGAAAGTGTCTGTTGGGTTGGCACGAATCGAGACTGGGATTTGTCACTCCGTATGACGGAGAGGTATCTCTGGGCCCACTCGGCAATGCATCATCATAATGAGCTCAATTTGACTAAGTAGTTAGTCAAGGGATCATGCATTATGGAACGAGTAAAGAGACTTGCCGGTAACGAGATTGAACAAGGTATAGGGATACCGCCGATCGAATCTCGGGCAAGTAACATACCAATGGACAAAGGGAATTGTATACGGGATTGCTTGAATCCTTGACATCGTGGTTCATCCGATGAGATCATCATGGAACATGCGGGATCCAACATGGGTATCTAGATCTCGCTGTTGGTTATTGGCCAGAGAGCTGTCTCGGTCATGTCTGCATGATTCCAGACCCGTAGGGTCTACACACTTAAGGTTCGGTGATGCTAGAGTTGTTATGGGAATTAGTGTGCAGTTACAGAATGTTGTTCAGAGTCACGGATGAGATCCCGGATGTCATGAGGAGTTCCAGAATGGTCCGAAGGTAAATATTTATATATGAGAAGTCCTATTTTGGCCACCGGAAAATGTTCGGGATTTTTCGGTACTGTACCGAGAAAGTTCTAGAAGGTTCCAGAGTGGGGCCCAACTGCATGGGGGGACCCACATGAACGTGGGTAGTGGGGGCAAGGCCCCACACCCCTGGTCAAGGCGCACCAAGATCCCCCCTTAGAAGGAATAAGATCATATCCCGAAGGGATAAGATCAAGATCCCTAAAAAGGGGGGATAACAATCGGTGGGGAAGGAAATGATGGGATTTCTTTTCTCCCACCTTTGCCAATGCCCCAATGGACTTAGAGGGCAGGAAACCAGCCCCCTCCACCCCTATATATAGTGGGGAGGCACATGGGAGCTTCACCCCTTGCCCCTGGCACAACCCTCCCCCTCTCCAACTCCACCTCCTCCTTAGAGGTGCTTGGCGAAGTCCTGCCGGAGAACTGCAAGCTCCACCACCACGCCGTCGTGCTGCAGGAGATCTCCCTCAACTTCTCCTCTCCCCTTGCTGGATCAAGAAGGAGGAGACGTCCCCGGGCTCTACGTGTGTTGAACGCGTAGGCGCCATCCGTTCGGCGTTAGATCGGATCTTCCGCGATTTGAATCGCCGCGAGTATGACTCCTGCATCCGCATTCTTGTAACGCTTCCGCATCGTGATCTTCAAGGGTATGAAGATGCACTCCCCTCTCTCTCGTTGCTAGTCTCTCCATGGATTGATCTTGGTGATGCGTAGAATTTTTTTAATTTCTGCAACGATCCCTAACATGAACGTGGTCTATCACTGTACTTACATTAACAGCTACTCCCTTCGTCCCATAATATAAGAATGTTTTGTACAGTACACCAGTGTTCAAAACACTCTTGTATTATGGGAAGAGGGATTGGTTCATTGTGTAGCATTCTGCATCTTATCTCCCCCGCCCACCATTTACTAAAAAAATCAGATCTATATTTAATCTTACAAACAAGTAGAATACAGACAATGCCAGTGCAGAAGTGTAGGCCATTGCTCTTGTCAGTATATTTTGTCCTGTAATGCTTGTACTTCCAGGGATTGGTAGTTGATTATATAGCATCAATCTGCATCTTATCTTCATTATCCTCTATCCCTTCCAGTATTATCATATCTATAATTACTCTCTATAGAATGTAGAGTACAGGCAATGCTTATGAAGAAGATTATGTGCTGAAATTCTTGAGTTATCCTTCCCTTGACATGGAGAAGGGCTTTATAAAGCCGGTGTTAACTGTTAATGTAAGTCAGTCCTTCTAAAGCCTTTATCCCCAACTGCTGTTTAATTTTCTCATACTCCCTATCGTTTACTACTGTTTAGTTTGCTGTTTCTACCAAAATGTGTTCGCAAGAACCGTAAGTTCTAATTTTTACTTGTAAAACCAAATTCCTTATTCATACCATGCACATTACTTAATACTCCCTATATGTATGCTTGTTTTTGTGGATCTATAATCCAGTGTGTGGTGAAGCAGCCCGCGTTTGCACCTTATCATCTCCTATTTTATCTTACTGATGTGGCTGATGATATGAACAACATGCCATGCACATTATCCAAAGTAGATACAATGATTTTATTTGCCCTTCATCTATGCTTGTTATGTTGACATGGTAATCCAGTAGTGTGGTGAATCTCCCCACATTATGAATAATGCCAAATTATGCTATTGATATTTTGAACTTACTCTTTATTTTCTAATTTGAAATTGGATGGAGTTGACAGCACAATTATCATCTTTGTTTATACACGTGCAAAACTTGTCATCTCTCTGCTTTGTTTCAGGGTCATATGCCTGATGGCATGCACAAGTCTGCTGAAGGCTGTGAGACAAACCCAACATATATTGCAGCAAAGAAGGCAAAACATCTTGAAGATAGCGAGACAACCCCAAAGTCTTGTCTTGATGTAGTGTTCAAGTTACTTGAGACTAGCAGTCAGACAAGCTTACAGAATTCGTTGTCTGAACCAGTTCGACTTCTTCATTCCCAAGTTCTAGCAGAAAGGCATTCTGCAACTCAACTTCGACTTGAAGTCCTATCTCTAAGAAAGATTGCGGAGAACACCAATGAGAACCTCATCGCTAAACAGCTACACCTGGAAGCTATGACTGACATGCTAGGCCGGTCTCACAGCCTTGCTCAGTAGCTTGCGCAGCAGTTCCCCCGCAAGGCTAACCTTTCTTGAACTGTCTTGGAAGTGGTCTCGGTTCAGTATTATTTTGTTACGCTGCAATGGTGCCCAGTTTTTGTAATCTGCTTCTTCGTTGCGCTTTATGATCACTGGTGGCGAACTTCGATGCCCAGTGGATGTAATATACCTTAAATCCTTTATTGTATAGTGTAGGTTTATTCTTAATTACTATGCCGTAATTTCTTTATTGTATAGAGTAGGTTTGTTCTTAATTCCTACTAGTTACAGCCATCATTCGCTATCTGAAAAAAAATCAGATGTAGTCGATCGGGCCGAAACATTCGACTCTAACGGGCCTGGTTTTTAGCGGGCCACAATTGGGCCGGCTGCGTCTTTCTTGGGCCCAAATGATTGGGGCCTTCACACATTGCGTCAGGCCCAAACGTACACCGGACTATATTTTAGTTGGGCCTTTTGTCGACCCAGCGCTTAGTTTGGCCCAGGTAGCATTGGACCATTAACAGGCTGAATATTGTACTGGCCTGTTACGGCCGAGATGAAACCACGGGCCTTTAGCAGGCCAAAATGCATGTTGGGCCTTAATTTTCACTAGTCGTTGACAGGCCTTCAGCAGGCTGAAATGTAGACTGGGCCATTTTGGGACCAGTTAGCTCACGGGCCGTTACCAGGCCGAAACATATCTCGGGCCTTAGTTGGCCCACTGATATCATGGGCCTTTAAGAGGGCGAAAGCTTAGTACAAGCATCAATCGGCCGAATTACGCGACAGGCCTTTAACAGGCCCAAAGTCATGTTGGGCTTAACTGTTGCCACCTTTAGCATGGGCCGTTAGTGGGCCCGATGTCCCGTCGGACCATATATGGCCCATGGGCAGCACGGGCCATTCCCAGGCCGAAAGTCACACCGGGCTGAAATGGGCCCATGTCTACATCAGGCCTCAAACAGGCCGAAAGTCACACCGGACTGAAATGGGCCCATGTCTACATCAGGCCTCTAACAGGCTGAAAGTCAATGGGCCGTAGTTGGGCCCAAATATTGAGCGAACAATTAATGGGCCAGATCTGGCTTCGGGCCGCAAATGGGCCCAATTATTGGGCGAACAATTAACGGGCCAGATCTGGCTTTGGGCCGTAAATGGGCCCAAATTTTGGCCGAACAATTAACGGGCCAGATCTGGCTTCGGGCCATAAATGGGCCTTTATTAAGCAGGCCGTTATTGGGCTGGCCCACTAGTACCTGATTAAGTACTACGGGCCTTTGACTGGGCCGGCCTTTTTAACCTATATGGGCCTCTGTTGGGCCCAACCACGTGTCGACGTATCATAGGCATGTCTCCTCCAATGGACGGGCGACATTTGGCCCACTGACGAGCTGACAGGTGTTCCCTTCGGCCAATCAGAATTTTACACGTGGAAATTTCCCATTGGTCCGGGCTGTTAACGGGTTATCGGATCCAAAAACCAACCCGATAGCTTAACGATGTTCCGTTACGGTGGATGCCATGTGTCGGTCACCCTTGACGAAAGCACTTCTGTGACGCGCGATTTATCGTCATGGAAGTGAACACTTCCGTGATGATAATTTTGGTAATGTCATGGAACACTTCTACGATAGCACAGGTATGACTATCTTGATTCTGTCATAAAATCATCATGGATATACATGCATGACAAAAAACGCGACCTACTATGACAAATACGTATCATCACGGAAGTGTATTTTTTTGTAATGTCTCCTGGGTGTCTTCTGGTCCAAGAAAAATTATCGCAAAAGTTTTATTCTGTTTGGACTCCATTTGGTATTCCTTTTCTGCCAAACTCAAAAATAGGGAAAAACAAAAACTGGCACTGGGCTCTAGGTTAATAGGTTAGTCCTTAGCATATTAATGCATATAAAACATCCAAAACAGATAATATAATAGCATGGAACAATAAAAAAATATAGATACGTTGGAGACGTATCAGGGACCTGTTACATGAAGAATTAGTGCGGAGGATTGGTGATGACACCTCTGTCAATGTGCATCATGATAATTGGATCCCAAGACAGGGAAGTCTCAAGCCATTGGGTCGGATGTATATGCATGGAGTTACCAAGGTGTCCGACCTGCTCAACATACACGGAGATACACGGGATGTTGGAAAGATTGAAGAAATGTTCTCACATGATGATGCATGCGATATTAAACAGATTGTGCTTGGTGGACCGGGTGTAAGGGATTATCTAGCATGCAATTTTAGAAACAATGGCCAGTTCACTATAAAATCTGCATATCATTTGAAAATGAGCATCAAGGGAGCAAGGACCGGACGGCCGGGTACCTCGTCTTCGCTCAGAAAGCACAAAATGTGGTTGGCGCTATGGAGTACGGATGCACCGAACAAAGCTAAGATACATACCTGGAGGCTCATGCGTAATGGATTGGCTATAGGGGCAGAGTTGCACCCATGAAGGATCAAAGGCGGAGTCCTCTGTGTAGCTTGTGGCAGGGAGGAGTCCATCTATCATCGTTTTTGGGCCTGCCCGCACTCCCAGCTATTCTGGCGAGCCTTGAGAGGAGATGGAGGCTCCTGTTGTAACGCCGCCGGAGTTGGATGGATCGTTCAGCTCTATCTCGTCATGGCTACAGGATTGGTTAGCCGACGCGACTGATGGAGAACGTGAGACGATGATCCAAGCTCTCTACGACATGTGGTTAGCGAGTAATGAGGCGAGGGACGGCCAACGGATAGCCGATGCGCGAATGGTGGCGATGAGGGTGTGTGCCCATATGAAAGAATGGAGAGAGGTGCATCCTAGAGGGCCCAGAGTGCCAACTACAAAGCTAGTGGAGGCGTGAAAGCCTCCTGAGATGGGCTGGGTAAAAGCAAATGCTGATGGAGCTTCGACGAAGTTGTGAACAAAAGGAGGAGGAGGAGTGGACCTACGGGATCATGTTGGTGCGTTCAGTGGAGGGGCGTGTGCGTTCCTCCCAAGCACCTCCGACCCTCGGCTGTTGGAGGTAATGGCGAGTCGGCCGGTGATGCAACTTGCGATTCAGCACGGTTTCCAGAAGGTTCACTTGGAGCTTGATAGCAAAGAGGTGGTGGCCATGCTCAATGGCAGCAGCAAGAATCTGCCTGCGGTTGGTCCACTCATCGATGAAGTGAAAGAGATGCTCCGAACGAGACAGGAGTGCAAGGTGAGCTAGGTGAGAAGAACGGCAAATGGCGCGGCACATATATTAGCTAAGGAGGGGGTTAGCATGGAGATGAATAAAGTGTGTCTCGACGGGCCACCAGATTGTATCCTGTAGATTGTTGCAGAGGAGATTTCGGGTGTTGTCTAAAGTCTGCAAGTAGTGCAGATACGACGTTCTTTGTTTTTCGTTTTTCTTGGGCTTTTGCCTGCAATTAGGACAGATGAGACTTTGGTTGTTGTGTACCATATTTTGCTTTCTTAGTTTTGAATAAATGATTTACCCCTAAAAAAAGAATTTGTGGGGTCAAGCCGGAGGGACGGGGGTGATTAGATATCGAGAGTGGTCGCCTAGTTGGGCTCGGAGTGGAGAGGGCGTGTGGCACCGAGTTGTGGTGTCTGAGCCTTTTGTAATCTCTTATACATATTTCTGCCTTCTATAAAGTTAAGGTACGCCATTGGTGTACTCTCTAAAAGAATACATTATTAGTGCAGCGAGGTGATTATTTCGTCAATTTCATGATTTGTCGCCTCAGTCTCTTCTCATGCATTCCCTCAAAAAAAGTTCTACTACTAATTAATTGAAAATTCCTTTTGCAATTCTCGTTCCTAAGAGTGGTTGTATTTTTATTTTTGAAAAAAGGGTTTTTTTATTAATGCAAAACATACTATCAAGTGAATACAAAAGCACATTATGCACACCCTAACATCTCTACAATTAGGGCGCACACATACCAATAAGTCACAAGCAAAATCATAACAGACCAAAACTAAACCTACAACAACGAGGGTGTGGGCCTATCCGAAGACTATGTCCATATGGCGTTTAAACCTCCAACCCCGAGCACATCATGATAAACAATGGTGGACACTCCCGTCGTTGTAGAAAAGATGAAAAGCAAAACTAATGTGTACTCCCTCCGTCCGAAAAAGTTTTATTTCTATAGGCAAGCTTTTGTGACAGAGGGAGTATGTTGGTAAATAATCCATAGGCAAGAGAACTTTTTGGAATTAAAATCAAATTATTTCTACATAGACATAGCGACCAAATAAAGGATAACACTCCAACCCTAATCAACGAGCAAAACTTACATGAAACTCCATCCGATCAATGACCAAACATGCTGGCAACATTACACGGTGACCCTAAGTTGGATGCGACTTGGATAACTAACTTTATAGCGCAAAATATAATGGAAGAAGAGATGTTTAATAGTCTCTTCATGACGAAAACAGCATTATTTTCCTACCTTTCTAGTTGCGGTGGACAAGGTTGTCCATGGATCACACCTCGGCTAAGGTATCACATGTTCTTTTTATTATTTTAGTGGTATGTTTGACTTCTTTTTGTTATTTTTTTTATGAAAATACATGTCCGATTCATAAAATAAAGATTAAGGTATAAGCCACATAGGCCGGTACCTGACCAAACTGAATAGACAACATAATGTTAAGCTCTGTACAAAGGACCATCAACCAAGAAGGAGAATTACAATTAAGACAGAAGCATCCCCTGAGCCTGACGCCAATGACCCTATAGCTACACGAATCTGCATGCATGAGATTTTGCAATCCCCTCACCGCCGACGGCCAAAAGGTCGTCAACGGAGGGTAGCCACCGAGAGAACGGCGCCAGAAGGCTGTCACACTAGGTGAGACATAGATCACATTTCGTTCTTTTTCTTTAGTGGTAGAATTTTTATTTTGTTATTAACCGATGAAACCTTGGAATGTGTGAGCACGAATCTCGTATAGGAGTACATCTGTACATGCGTATACTTGTTTCAATATTACTGCACTTAGAGCAACTCCAATGGCTCTTGTAAAAAAATTCTGTAAAAGTCGTTTTATGGGATGACCGTATAATTTAAGGAAAATTTTTTAACGCCTACTTTACTCAGTTGCCGTGAAAGTTCTTCCGCCCTAAAATTGTTTTTCCTATTTCCCATTAAACGACGCTAGGGCCCGCAAGTCAGTGAAACGACAGAAGGTGTGGTAACAGCGGTCAGACAGGGCGTGACCTGGCCGGCCTTGTTGTGATGGGGGCGACGCGGCCTTGATGCTTAGCAGCGCAACCTCGAGGCGTGGCGGCCAGCCTGGTCGTGTGGCGGCGACGCGGCGGTTTGCCTGGCGACACGGCCTGGAGGCGTGGTGGCCTGCCCGGCGGCGCGGCGGGGGCGCAACCTTGTAGTAGGCCTCGTGGCGGTGGCAAAGTGCCGGAGCGGCGGCGGTGTAGCAGCAGATGTCCCTCAGCAACGCAACGGCTATGCTGGTGAAGTTTCAGGCGGTTATCCGCCCGCCTCAATTATACGGAAAGGCTTTTTTCCTGTAAAATTGTAGGGCGGATGAGGTGATTGTATGGATCCCGTACAAAAAATCAAGTCTAGGGGCCTTGTTTCTGCCACAACTTTCCGTAGACGAAAATAAAGTTTTTTTAGGAATACAGGATCTATTGCTCTTATGGTCGAAGTTCTTCAATCCAAATTTTACTCCGTGTCTTGCAGTTGTTGATAGGTGGTCTACATATGTAGATATATTTTTTACTTTTGGTGTTCTTTGTACTATCTTGATATTTGATGAATAGATTGAAAGTTTTCATCCCATGTTTTTTTTACTGTGTGCTCTCTATGATTCATAGATTTTATTATGGCCGGAAGTGAATCCCAGCAGAATTTGCAAAGCTTGCTGTCGTGCAGAGATACCCTTTTGTTGATGTTCACTGCAGCTTCCATGATGGCAATGGAGATTGAGGCCCGTGCTATGATCCTTTGTCCCAGCCAAGCGGTTGCTAAAACAGGAGGCGCTCTAAAAAGCTTCCTCGAACCGGGATGAGGCGTACTAATTATAAGACGGAGATGGTCTCCTCCGGCCAAAGTTAGGGACGATCCGCCCCCAGTTCACTAGCTATCTTCCCCATCGGCCGGCCATTGCTCGTTCCTCGATCGCCTCCTCCTGCGCCTGCGTGTCGGATATATACTCGGACGCCGTCCCGGAATCCCCATTCTCCAGTGAAACCCCTGCATTTCACGACGTTCTAATCGATCAATCAGTGCCCGCGCGCGAAGAGCGGCTGTTATATTTGATCCAAAGCTGGAATTCCGCACGCGCAAACCACATTATCCTCGGAGATACCCGGCTCCTGCAGGCGCCATGGTGATGCCGATGGCGAGTGCCGGCAACACGGAGGCGAGGAGGCCCCTCATCGCCAGGAGGCACAAGGACGGCGAGGATGACGGCCTGGACGACGGCGACGCCTCCTTCTCCGGCGCGGTGTTCAACCTGTCCACCACCATCGTGGGCGCGGGCATCATGGCGCTCCCGGCCACCATGAGGGTGCTGGGCCTCGTCCCGGGCCTCACCCTGGTGGTGCTGGCCGCCGTGCTCACGGACGCCTCCATCGAGCTGCTCATGCGGTTCAGCAACGCCGTGGGCGCCGCGTCGTACGGCGAGGCCATGGGCGACGCCTTCGGGGCGCTCGGCAGGGGGCTCCTCCAGCTCTGCGTCGTCGTCAACAACATCGGCGTCATGGTCGTCTACATGATCATCATCGGTACGCACCACGCCGCCCCCAGCATCGATCGTCCTGTCGACAAACAGTGCAGTTGCATTGCTTGAGAGGAAGAAATGCTCTGACTAATTTGTGAGTGTTGTCGACGACGGCGGACAAAGGCGACGTGCTGTCGGGGACTTCTTCGAGCGGCAAGCACCATCACGGCGTGTTTGAAGGGTGGTTCGGCCCGAACCGATGGAACGGCCGCTTCGCCATCCTGCTCTTCACCACCCTCGCCGTCTTCATGCCGCTCACATGTTTCAAGCGCGTCGGTACGTACGCCTAGGGCAATTTGCCCGGTTTCAATTAGTATAAAAAATAAAAAATATTTAGATTTGGTCTCTTAAAAATATTATCGATGCATTCATAATAATACCACAAATGTTAGGTTTCTCAGATGTCAAACCATATAGGTTTGATCAATTAACCCTTTGAAAACGGTTCCCCTAAAATAAAACGAAACTTTGCAAATGGTTTTAGAGATATGTTGATGAATTCCCACACATTTTTCTTTTTGCAGCTTAATTTTTATTTTTCGCCTGGTTTAATAAACGCGTTTTACTTTAAATGAAAAGCAAAACAACCACATTTTTCTTACAAAAATCGACTTGCATATGAAAAATTGCGGAAAAAGGAGAAAAAAATAACTCCTTTTCAAAAATCAATTTTCTCTAAACTATTGCCAAAACCTCTCTCAATTTTTTCTCTATTTCTTCGTTTAACTATATAATGCCAGAACTTATAAGTATCTCAAATGTCAAAATTGTCCAGTTTTGGTTCATTAACTCATCGTTGATATCGGTTTTAGAGACACGACAATGAATGCCTAAACATGGTAGCTTAATCTGAATAAACTTTCTTTCCTGTAATTTTTAGATAAAAGGCAGGCGCCCGACTTAAAAAATAAAGCCACGCACACAACCGAGTACTCAAGTTTACAGCAAACTGGACAGAACCTAGAGACAAGCAAGCACAGAAAGCCAAAGCCTTAAGGTGCAACAACAGCAAGTACAACAGATAACGGCACGGAGGGCAACAACCTAATGACCACCAAAAGACATAGTCGGGGAGAGCACCAACTCCACCTAAGCCACAAGAGCGTGATCAGCAATAGAGATGGAAGTCGTTCTCGCACACACTCGCAAGATCAAGAGCTGCGTGGCCTAAAGATTTCCATTGTTGTATCAAAGATATAAGTTTGAAAAGATAACCAGGAGGCTTAGAAGGAAAGACATGTTCAATCGTGAACTTGTACCTAGTTGTCCAAAGTTCCACCAAACAATAGAGAGCCCAAACCAGAACATGCGCTTGTTCTGACCCCGTAAGGGCCCATCAATAAGATGTAAATTAGCAA
>NC_041391.1:566308454-566315571 GCF_002162155.2 Triticum dicoccoides
ATCCTCAGGTGAAGAACAAAGCGCACAACATTCAGAAGCCGAGCCATTTTGCTTGCGAATTTGGTTCGAGGCCAGCAGCTTCCCCCACATAAACATTTTTATCTTAAGGGGAACTCTAGCACACCACACATCCTTAAATTTATTCGTAAGCGTACCCGCAACAAGCTTAGCATATACATATTTCACTGAAAACCGATCGGAGCCAGAGTGAGGCCAAGTCACAAAATATGTCGTCTGCACCGGGAAGGATAGTGAGCTGGTGCCACTCTTCCAACTCTGGATGAGAGAGGACCCTAGGGAAACTAAGGTCCTTTTGGTGTGCAGAAAGCGCAAAAAGAGTTGGGAAAGAAACACTCAAAGGACCATCGCCAAGCCAACCAATCAAGCCAAAAACGAACAAAAGCAGTGAACGAAATTCATTGTGAACTTGAACCGGCTGCCTCCAAAACTGGGAACCCCCATTCCCAGAAGCAATAAAAGAGGATCGCGGTTTGGGAAATACTTAGCTTTTAGGATGTCATACCACAAAACACAAGGGGGCACATTTAAGATTCTCCACCATTTAATGATAAGACATTTGTTCATAGTCTTAGTGTTAAAGGTACCCAATCCTCCCCCCGCCCCCACTCGCCCATATTCTTCTCAGTCTACACATAATATTGCATTTAACAAGTCGGTATTTTCTCTTGTTGTTTGTCATACCTAGCGTGAGTGCCATCAGGGAGGCGATAGAAGCCCATTAGGAATATAGGTAGGGAGGAAAGACAAGCATTGGTGAGGCAAACCCTGTCCGCAGTAGAGTTGTAATATCCGCGCCAAGGCAACACGGTTGCCCACCTTTAGGACAGAAGGAACAAAGACTTTTGAGCACAATTTGAGAGGAGAAATAGGCAAGCCCAAATAAGTAAAAGCGATGGAGCCTAGTCAGAGGCCACCCTCGCAGCCTCAACATCAGAACAACTCGGTAGACCTACCTCACTTTTGGAGAAGTTAATTTTGAGGCCCAAGAGAGATTCAAAACAAAGAAGCAAAAACTTGAGGTTAGCAATGCAAAGGTCATTGTTCTCAAACATAATAATAGTGTCGTCTGCATACTGTAAGTGAGAAACCCCTCCAGGAATAAGATCAGAGATAACAAGGATAATGTGACCAGCAGTAGCTCCATGTAATTGAATAACAAAACGGCTACATATTTCTATATTGACAGACATATGGAGAAGTGGAGAAAATAAAAAATCTCTTGACTCAACTGATTTTAACAAAAGAGGGAATATGACATTTCTTGGAAAAAATATATTTCAAGGAGACATTCTTTTATTGAAAACAAAAATTCTTACATGAAGATTTACACATAAAACAGAAAAAGGAAAACATGGAAGTTAGAAAGTCACAAATATATTCAAAAAATATTATTCATAGATATGGGGATTTGGAAAATAAAAAATAAAATATCACTAGTAACTCTATTGAATTTCAAGGTTTACTATAACTTTAATTAGTTCCATGGTTTTGCACAATTTTTCTGATTGTTATGAATTTGAAAAATGCAAAAGTCTTTGATAACATTAGTACAATATTTATGTTTTTCCTAAATTTTCAGCTTTGTTCTCGGACAAGAAAATTAATGGTACTCAAGTTGAGGAATGGAATCTATACTTTTGCAATAGTTAATAGTTAGCTATTTTTTAATAATACATTTTTTTATTAAATTTGAGAAATAATACACGGGTTTGAAATTTGATAAAAATAATACAGCATGGGCTCAGGCTAAGCCAACTCCAGTCGGCTCAGGCGAAGCCGACTAGGATCCAGTCAGCTTAGCCGAAGCCGACTAGGATCCGTTCGCATCACGGGAGGCCAACTGGTCAGTCGAGTAGAGGCATTAGCGTTAGTTAGTACTAATCATCTTAGCCAAAGCCAATTAGTACTAATTGGCTACACCAAAGACAATTAGTTCAAATCGTCTTAGGCTAAGCCGACAGCTGCATGGGACCAAATTTTTGACCCGACCATTGCATGGAACCATATTTTTTACCATAATTTTATCTCGCCACACTCGCCCGAGTTAGCGGCAATTTCCCGCAAACTTTCCCTCCATGTGTTTCCGGCATTATCATTTCCGCCAACCCTTTCCCGTCACCTTCTTTCCCACCAACCCTTTCCCGCCATCCTCTTTCCCGCCAACTCTTTTCTGCTATCTTCTTTCCCGCCAACCCTTTCCCGCCATCTTCTCTTCTCAACCAATAAAACCCCCTCCACGCAAAGGTGGGTAAGCAGTGTAGTGTAGTCTCGTCAAGATGTCCGATTATCCTTGAAGCGTGGGAAGCAACTCCGTCCGGCGGACTTCACTCACCGAATGCTAACAAAAAAACTAATAAAATTCGCACACCTAAATATATTACCGATTATTACCGGACCAACTAAAAAAATGACACACCTAAATATATTTGACATCTATATATATTACCGGACCAACTAAATATCGAGTATATTCGCATATGCAAGTTAGCACTTCACACCTAAGTATACTATCGAGTACAACCGGACTATCTATAACAGAAACGCAAGTATGATAGACAAAATGACAGTTGAATCATACCCATGAAGCGTGCGAAGTAACTCCTTCCGGCGGACTTCACTCATCGGAGCACCACCACCAGCAGCCACTCCACCACCACCACCACCACCACCTTGGAGTCACCGGAGCACCACAATAACCTCCATCTCTAGCTCCACAAAAACCATCACCAAGACCACCACGAGCTATCCCATCACGAGATCGAGGTTTCCCTACCCTCCCCAAGCCTCTAGATTGGAACTACGGTGGAAATCGGGCAAAAAATCAGCTCACAAAGGAGTATTAATTTGACGGGCTTTGGTTTAGCGAGAGGAGAAAGAGACAAGAGGAAGAGAAGAAGAGGGGAGGAAGAAGAGACAAAGAGGGCCGGCCCCATGGCTAAATGGCCACCTTTTGGCTAAGCCTCGGCCGACTGGCCAGTCGTCTAAGGCGTGGCCGACTGGTCGCCGGCCAGGGCGAGTAACATGGTCCGGCCACTGGTCAGCTGCCGCATGGACGAGCGGGCCCTATCGGCCTCCCCTGATGTGAATGGATAATAGCCTGCTTAGGCTAACCCGACTGGATCCTAATCGGCTGTCCTTGGCCGACTGGATCCAGTCGGCTTAGCCTGAGCCGACGCCGTATTATTTTCGTTAAATTTCAAATCCGTCTATTATTTTTCAAATTTAATAAAAAAGTTACTCCCTCCGTCTGAAAATACTTGTCATCAAAATAGATGAAAAGAGATGTATCTAGAACTAAAATACGTCTAGATACATCCCTTTTATTTATTTTGATGACAAGTATTTCCGGACAGAGGGAGTATTTTTTAAAAAAATAGCTAATATTTAAGGGACAAAAATTACACTTCTTATGATATAATGGGGTTATATTTTTGAGCATTTTGCTGTTTTGATTTAGATTCACTGAAATACACTTCTGCGCTATCGGTGGCACTGGCCGTTGTGTTTCGTGGTGATCACCGCCGGAATCGCCATGATCAAACTGACAAGAGGGCAGATCCCGATGCCCATGCTGTTCCCCGACGTTCACGGGACCTGAGCGTCCATCTTCAAACTCTTCACGGCCGCTCCAGTTCTTGTTACCGCCTTCATTTGCCACTACAATGGTACACACGCGCTGAGCTAAGCAACTCCAGTTAGCCTGCACTGACACTGTCTGTCTGAATCATCACGTCAATTGTGCAGTGCACCCTATCCACAACGAGCTCAAGGACCCGGCCCAGATCAAGCCGATCGTGCGGGCGTCGCTGGTGCTGTGCTCCGCCGTGTACGTGACCACCAGCTTCTTCGGGTTCCTCCTCTTCGGCGAGGAGACGCTGGACGACGTGCTGGCCAACTTCGACTCGGACCTCGGCATCCCCTACGGCGGCGTCTTCAACGACGCCGTCAGGGTCAGCTACGTACTCCACCTCATGCTCGTCTTCCCCATCGTGTTCCACGCGCTGCGCCTCAACATGGACGGCCTCCTCTTTCCCTCCGCCCGGCCGCTGGCCTGCGACAACCGGAGGTTCGCGGCGCTTACGGTCGCGCTCCTCGCCGTCATCTTCCTGGCCGCCAACTTCATCCCCAACATCTGGGACGCCTTCCAGTTCACCGGGGCCACCGCCGCCGTCTCCATCGCCTACATCTTCCCCGCCGGCATGGCGCTGAGGTCAGTGAGTTGACAACAAGAAGCTGAACTAAATTTGTTCTTGATGATGGACTGTTAACTTGTTCATGGACATCGTTGTCAGGGATCGCCACGGCATCGCGAAGAAGAGGGACAAGGTCCTGGCGTTGTTCATGATTGTGATCGCGGCGGTGTCGAACGGAGTGGCCGTGTACAGCGACGCTTCCTCGTTGTGATTTGATGGCATACTGGCATGGCATGGGACTGGCAGCACCGGCACGGAGCGGTCGCCTCCACCATGGCGCTCTGTATGTATATTAGGTTAGTGATGAGAGACCGACTTGAGTCCTTCCACCTAAAAATGCATGTACATGTAAAATATCTCTGCAGCTATGCATGATGTGCAGAAAGTTGAGTAAGGACTGGATTCCAATCCATTGGCATGATAGTGCCAAGAAAATACGACATTATAAAGCTCTGAAACCAAGGATGTAACGTCGTGAATGGGGGGCGAGAAAATAGTTAGCCAACGAGTCTCTTGGCCAATTTGGGTGAGAAGAGGGAGAGCAGTAGAGCACACAGGGGAACTGGGAAGGAGGAGATCAGTCTATTTCTTCACGATGATCAGTTACAGCTGAAAACTCTCCTGGGTTACGGCCCAACGCAGTACACACTGACCAACGGCCAACGCAAATAACCCAGTCTGGAATTTCTGGCCCAAGAGCACCTTTAATGATTTGAAGATTGTTAAGGGCAACCCCAACCAGGATTTTCAAATGGGCAACAACAAACATGTCCGCGGACAGTAGTGTGAGTGGAGTCATCAAATAAAACGGACATTGATTTTCCGTTCATTTCTGGATTAATTTTTACATAGCAAAATAACCCTAAAAGCAATTCTAAAAACGGGCTTGCTAAAAATCAGTCGACTGAGATTTAACCAAGTCTCAGTCGACCATGCAACATTTTTCTCAACGCTTGCAACTTTTTTCTCTACCAGTTGCAGCATTCGTCTTGTTGGTTGTAGCATGTTGTCCCTCATCGATTGTAGCATATCGTCTCACCGGTTGTAACATCTGTCATTGGCAGTTGTAGCATTTTAATCACACCGGCTGCAGCACCAATTCCCATTGCTTGTAAAACCGCTGTAACCTTTTTCATCATCGGTTGTAGCATCTAGCCGTGCCGCTTGCAGCAAAAGAACTACGCTGACGTCACTCGACTGATACTTGGTTAAGTCTCAGTCGACTGAGTGCTAGACAGACCACTATAAAAAAAAGACACATCCGTGACATTTTGGGCCAAACGAAAAAAAAACTGTCATACATATGACACTTCTATGACGATAATTGTGATAAAATACGGTATCATCATAGATGTGGTGGGCTCCTACTTCTATGACAAAAAATCATGACAGAAAATGGGCTTTTCGTCCTGGGCGGGCCGGAGACGTAGCCGCATGACATTCTTTGGGCCGCCCATGACGGAAAAAACCATGGTAGAAGCAAGGGGGAGGAAAATTTCGGGGAGTTCCAGGTTACGGTGGGAGGTCGGGGGCTGAGCGATGCGCGTTTCTCTCGTACGCGCGTGTGTGCGAGGCGTTGGCTCTAACTGAACCCGAGCGAGGCGTTGGGCTCTAACTGAACCCGAGCGATTGCACTGCAGGCTACGCGTTACTGAACCCGAGCGATCGATTCCTTCGCTACTGCTGCTAACTGAAGCCGATCGATGCTGCCTCTCTCTGAATGAACAGTGAGCGTTGTGGGGGGAGGGGGGTTGGATGAACAGTGAGCGGTGGGAGTGGATGAACAGGACCCGTGGCGTTGCCTCCGGATGAACATGACCCCGATCGATCGAGCCGGTTGGGGCTGGATGAACAGGACCCCGTGGAGGGCTGGATGAACAGGACGACCCCGTGGAGGGCTGGATGAATAGTAGACGGTGGAGGGGTGGATGAACAGTAGCCCGTGGAGGGGTGGTTGAACAGGAGCCCGTGGAGAGGGGTGGTTGAACAGTAGCCGGTGGAGTAGCGCACGGTGGAGGCTGGATGAACAGGAGCCCGTGGATGAACAGTCGCAAGTGGAGGCTGGAGGAGGTCGACGGTGGATGAACAGTAGCCCGTGGAGGCTGGAGGAGATCGACGGTGGAGATGAACAGTATCCTGTGGAGTCCCGTTTTGCGGTACGCCACACCCCTCCCGATGAACAGGAGCCCCGTTTCGACCGTAGCGCTCCAACACAAGTTCGTTTCGTCCGTTTTACGGTACGCCACACCCCTCCCGATCAACAGGACCCCCGTTTCGACCGTAGGAGGTCCGTTTCCTCCGTTTTGCGGTACGCCAGACCCCTCCCGATCAACAGGACCCCCGTTTCAACCGTAGGAGGTCCGTTTCCTCCGTTTTGCGGTACGCCAGATCCCTCCCGATCAACAGGACCCCGTTCCGAACATAGGAGGTCCGTTTCCTCCGTTTCGCGGTACACGATGCCTCGTTTCCATCGCCTGTTCCGTCCAAGCCCTCCCGATGAACACGACCACGCATTCCGTTCCGACCCAGCTGGTTGGCTTCCCATGAACACGATGACGATGCTGTTTCTCCGTTCTGACCAAGCCATGTACACGAGCCCTGGCCATACGTATATATGTGCGAGTAGGCGTTCGAGACCCCGCCCGTATGTACACATATGTGGCCGTATTTTCTTTCTTGCACCCTACCTGTTGTACATACGTGTACATGCTACGTGCGCGCCTCTACTACGACACGTGCGCGCCTCTACATCCACCAGTATGTACATACATGTTCGCGACCAGAATGACAACGCTACGTACGCTTCGACCAGGTGGGTCCCGACTGTCAGGCACTTGCGTGTGAAGATGTAGCTGTTGGGTCCCAGCAGTCAGGGGGGGGGGGGCGAATCATTTTTTTTGCCC